>NW_026694832.1:0-55468 GCF_021218885.2 Marmota monax | reverse complement strand
TTGTCAGTGTTTTGTCCTTGAATTCCTAACATACATTTCAACTAACTTAGGCCCACTTTCAATGAGCACTTTGTCATTTTTTGTGCATTGAGAAAACTTATAGAATAAAGTAACTTATAATATTCACATAATAACTACCTTATGGGAAACAAAACCTGCTTTATATTTAAAAATTAAAAATTTGTCAATCATTTCATCACCAAATCATGTGATTGTCAATTCTGAATGTTCAATGCACTCTATCACATAGATCACAACAAAACTTTTTATTTTATTTAACTTGATGCTATTTCAAAGAAGGAGCTGTCAAAAGCTAAACAATGTCTAAACTTAGATTATTGGGTCTGGGATAATAGCTAGTGTTAGAGCGTATGGATAGCTTTCCATTTCCATTTCCATTTCAATATGGCTTTCCATTTTCAACAACTTCAAAGATGAAATGAGAATGGGTTCTACTCATTGGCTTCAAGATCTAAGCAGAATAGGGGCTAAATAACTGAATTAGGAATAGTAAGGCAGTTTGAAAGAGAGGGAAAGGAATAAGTAGATTTTAGAAAGGTTAAAAATGTGTTTATTATGTTACATTCAAAGACACGGTGTCAAGAGAGAGATCAAAATTCAAGATTAGGGTCCATTACATGAGAATGATGATAAAGATTTGAGAGTACCATATAAGAAAAGCTCAGAGGAAAAAAAAAAGAACATGAATTCTTACAGATGCACTGGATGGAAGAAGAATTTTTTATAGACACAATAAAGATATTGTGTCCAACTAAAAAATAAATATAAAAGAAGTGATTTTTAGGGTACTAACTGAAGAAATCAAAATTTGTTTTTCTGTGGTGGAAAAGTATATAAAACCACTGAAGCAAAAGACCATCTGGAGAGAGAGGAGAAGCAGCAGATGGCCGTGTGGGTGAAGAATCAAGGGGAGGAATGGGGTAAGGTTTGTCTGCACCCCCTGGTCATCAGACCCCTGGACACGAGCCCACACTGTGCGGTCACTAGCACTCAGAACTTTCTCTGACAGTACAGTCTGTGTAGCGCAACCTTCATGTCTCGGTTCCTCAGACAGTAGATGACAGGATTCAAGGAAGGGGTGAGGATGGAGTAGAAAATGGATGCCAGGCAACCCTGGGTGGGGGAGTACTGAGACGCAGACTTCAAGTAGGTGAAGCTTGCATTGGTGTAAAACAGAAGGACCGTGGTCAGGTGGGAGGAGCAGGTGGAGAAGGCCTTCCACCGGCCATCCACGGAGGGCATCCACAGGACGGTGGAGATGATGCGGATGTAGGAGAGGACCTTGAGGGCAAAGGAGTTCATGATGACACAGCTGCCCACAGCGAAGACCATCTCCTCGCTGGAGTGGAAGTCGGCACAGGAGAGTCTCATGAGAGGAGGAATGTCGCAGAAGTGCTCAACAACATTGGGCCCACAGAAGGGAAGGGAGAAGGTGTTGAGGGCCAGGAAGGCTGCATAGAGGGCCCCACCCACCCAGGCCAGGACCACCAAGGCACAGCAAAGCCTCTGGCTCATGACGGCCCCATAGAGCAAGGGCCTGTAAATGGCCATGCACCGGTCATAAGCCATGGCCGTGAGCAGAAAGTACTCGGTTGAACCAAGTATAAAAAATATGTAAAACTGAATGACACACTCAAAGTAGGAAATGACCCCAGATCCCTGAAGGGTGGTTTCCAGTGCCTTGGGGATGGTGACCGAGGTGTAGCTTAGATCCACAAAACACAGATTCTTCAGAAAGAAGTACATGGGCGAGTGGAGGCGGCTGTCTGTAACCACAGCTGTGATGACAAGGATATTCCCCAGGAGGGCAAAGGCGTAGACCAAAGAGAAAAATAAGACCGCCACTAATCTCCATTCTGGGATGTCTGAGAAGCCCCTGAGGATGAACTGGGTCACTCTGGTGTGATTGAACATTTCTCCCTCTCTGAAGCTGTGTTCTGATGCAGTGGCCACAGAGAGCTAAGCAAGAGAACAGAAAGGGGAGATGAGCTGGAAACCTTATGCACGAAGGTCTTTTGTCTACATCTTTTGTACATCTTCTCTCAATGGAAAAACACCCAAGAAGCAGCTTATGTAATGATCATAACTCAGGGAATTATGTGATGATTTTGATGAACCAATCTGCAGCCTGTGTCCAAGTCAACTGCTCTCATCACATTGCTGGAAAACAGAGCCTCATGGAAGAGAGGGAGAGGGGAGGACAAAGGGGGAGAACAGAGGAGAGGAGAGGAGAGGAGAGGAGAGATGTCTCACCAATTTTTTCTCCCCCTTCATTTTGGATGGCTTCAGGTAAGAAGTTTCATGTATTTACTTCATACACTGCCACAGTTCACCACTTTGGGGTGTTTCAACATTAACTCCATCAGTGATGTTTCAGCCAATGGAGAGATGTGTATTTTTTAACTCCTTCCTTCCTCTTGGTGTGACTGCCTATAGATTCCCCAAGCACTCCTAGATTTTTTTGTATGATTACCTTCTTGCCCAATTCCCTTTACTGGTGGCAATTTTGCTGTCTGTCCCTAAACTATTGATTTTATTTTATTTTTTTGTAAAGTTGAATGATTTTACTGTTCTTTTGTAGTTTCAGGATTTACTAAATTAGTAAATGATTTTTTTTAAATTTGTGAAGTACAATTAACATATTGATCAGAAAATATTTAATATGTTAAAAACCAAGAAAGACTACCTCAACTTCTAGATCAACTTCTAGGTAATAATATAAACACAAAACAACAACAAAAACCAATGACAAGGAACAAAAGATATGGATGAAGGAGGACCAGATAAGGAGGTAGAGGAGAAGGAGGAGGGGGTTAAGACAGAGAATTAAATGCAGTCACTCTTCAGCAAAGCTTTTAGCAGAACATACAGGAGATAACAGGAATGTGTTAACTGCCAATCAGGATTCCATCTGTTTGTGAAGTTTGGCTGGGTCTCTTTTTATACTGCAAATGTTACCTGAAAGGAGGTAGGATGGACCTCTTTTCTCAGAAAGAATAAAGTAGAAGCCCATTCTTCAGAGCTCAGTCTATGACCTGCAGAAAAAGCCTTGTCTTTTAGAAGATTCTTGATCATTGTACCATGTGTAACTCAAACAACTGGATTTTGCAGTATGGAATAATACTTTTGAAAACACTAGATATCTCCAAAGATTAGAAATGAAACCTCTATATGAGCCCGCTGTCCCACTGCATTGTATTCATCCAAAAGAGCTAAAATCAGCATACTATAGTGACACAGCCACATCCCTCCATGTTTACAGCATGACTCCCAATAGCTAAGATATGGAATCAGCCCAGGTGCCTATGAAGAGTGAATGGATAAAGACAATGTGGTCTATATATGCTACGGAGTTTACTGAGCCATAAAAAAAGAATGAAATGATGTCATTTGTTGGTAAATGGATGGAGCTGGGGAAAGGGGATGGAACTGGAGAACTTCATGCTAAGTGAAATAAGAGAGTAAGAAAATCAACAGTGGAATGTTTCCTGTGATATGATTAAATACATCCATGTAAATTTTTGTCCACTGTCACCTCATGTGGAAGAGTCCTAGAATTGTTTCATATCCTCAAATACATTGAGGTGAAATAGATCACAATAAACATATTAGAGTTAGAATATCTAAAACCAGTTTTGAGGGATCTTTTATAAAACAACTCTGCTAAAGCCCAGGGAAATTGTCTTTTACTGAATGCATAAACTTGATGTAAGCCTTGTTTCTAGGTGTGCATACCAAATCCCTGCACCTTAGAAGTCTGGGTTTAATATTTATTTCCTACTTGCCATTTTTTTCCCTCTGCAGGCATGATCCTTCTGAGCAGGATGGGGCTCAGTCTTTCTCTTTATGCAGTCAGTGCTCAGGACCAAGCCCAGTTGGTGCTCAGTGTAGAATAAAGGAGTGAGCAGCCTGAGTGCAACCTGAGACATTGCCCTTCACACACTTGGCTTTTCAATGTGGATCTGTAGGAGCTCGCTCTAGCATTTCCAGCAGTGGGAGTACTCAAGCTCCTCCATAAGGACAGTTAGGAATCTTGCAGACACTCAACAGAACCACACTAGAAGAAGCTTATCTGCTGTTTTGAGCCTGCCCTTCCCCAATTTGCCCAAACTCCAGGGGAGGCATTCCCTATCCTCAGCAGAACTGGACAGCCAAGAACACAGTCCATCTCTGATTCCCACAGCTCCTCTCTGTATTCAACATTAGTAAGAACTGAAAGAGGACAGTTGAGTGGGACCCTCCAATCATTGACTCCAGGCCAGCCAGTGGGCAGATAGAATGGACTTGGAGAACACTAAAGAGCATTGATTTAGGTGTGGCTGCTACCAAAGCTATGTTCCTGAGCAGCTTTTGGGGGCAGTCCTGGAATTTTCTGTTGGATGGAGACATCTGTGCTGGGGAATGGCAAGTTGTGCAGAGTTCAACCTCTAGAGTACCTATAGTGTAGGAGAGGTACCTTGGGGTCTTCTCCTTCCTAGAATTCCTGATGCAACCTGTCACATATATCCCTTGTCAAGCGCAAAGAAAAATAATTCAAAGAATGGGGTGGGGATGGGTGTGCATAGAGGTCCTTGGGGAAACCCAGAAGGGTGTGAATGCTCAGGTGGTCAGGGATGAAGCATCAGTTAACAGAATGCCCACCTGACTCATGCCAGAGACACCCAGGTGCATCTATGGCTCCTGGTTCAAGGTTCAAAGAGTAGGTGAGAGTGTGCGCCTGGGCTGAGGCTAATCCAGGAGGGTTGGGAGCCACATGTCCCCCCTTTCCATCCCTGAACCACTTCCTCAGTCCTCCCTCATTTCAGGAGGACCTGAGGAACCCTGGATGGTGAGGTCATCCCTGGGATTTTGGAAGAGAGATGTCAAATCCTGAGTGTGGGATGCATGCTTGGATGGATGACAAAACCTTTGTTACCAATTGTACGTGTAGGTGAATAGAATATAGTGGGTCTCACCAGGAGTCACTGAAGTTCAGATGTTTGTTAATATTAGTAGTTCTGGAAATTAAAATTGTGCTAATGAACATTTGCATCGTGAAAACCTGTGCCTTCTTAACAGTAAAACATTATTCCCCTGAGAATGTCTTTGTTAACAAAATTAAGCTTTAACCCAGTATCCTCGAATACTCTTCTTTCTAGAGGATGCTAACCAATGAAAGAAATGTCCTGTGGGAGCATGCTACTGCTCTCACTGGCCCATGAATACATTTGTTCCCCAGGGTTAATAGCCTGTTTATCTGCCTTTCTGCTTGAATGTGTATGTAATTGCAAAAGAGAATGCATTGTTTCCATTGCCAAAAAATAAATAATGAAAACCACATATGAAAGAATAGTTTAAAACAGGTGTATCAACCCAGCAGTGTGCATCTCACATTCCTGCATCTTCAGGAATCTGTGTGCTTTCCTTTAGGGGGTTGCCAGGTGTTGGAGGGGACAGGTAGGTGGTCTTGAACTGAAGCTCCTTGGTGCAATCCCTTAGCAGAGGCATGTTCTTCAGATGGAGGCACTGCTGTTGTTGTCCCTGGGATCCCAGCTGCCACTGTCCTGCCTGAATTCTTCCTTCCCACCCCCTCCTCTTATCACCCATTTCCCCCTGCTAGATGACCTAGGCTGCCTTCTGTCCTCTCTTCCCACTTCAGCTTTACAAGGACAGACACAATTGGTCTTTTGGTTTCTTTCTTATTTTTTTTCAATTATCCCCACAAAGACTATAGGCTGACCACATACCTCACAGAAAGGCCATCTGTGTCCTGCTCACAGCTGGTCAGTCAAGGACTTCAGACTTGCAGTGTCTACATGGTTATGATGTCTTGAGTGTCCACATGCTTGTAAATAAACTCCTGCTTAAACAGGATTCACAGGCAATTCTCTAAGAGTATCTGGTGCATTATTCTTGCTCAATAAGTGTGAACACTTTATATCTTTTCTCTACACAGTTGGGGTTTTCTGGAGACACATTCACCCCATGCTTCCCCAATTAGACCTGAGTCTATGATAGCAGTTGGCGGTGCACATGAAGCAAGCTGGTCCCCTACATCTGAGGTATGTTTATCAGAGGCAGTATGCATTAGCTCACAACTCCTGCAAAATTGGAAAGCTAAAACAATGTTATTTGTGGATATCTTCAAGTAAGTAATGGGGGATGATAAAGAGGATTCATCTCCGTGGAGTGAGCCATTTGATGCTGTCAACGTTCCTCAACAGATTTAAAGTTATTTAAACAGCCACAGAAGTAGGAATTAGCAGCGATTCCCATCTGGAATATAAATAAGACTGTCCAGCTAGAAGTAGACATGTGTTATTGTACATAACTGATATGCAGACGTGGTGGGGAATTTAAACTCTGACTGGTTGTAAAATGCAAATAATCCACCCATTTACCTGAGCCTTTGTCTGATTTCTCTCCCTGCAACATTCTAAAATAAATGGAAGTCATGAAAAATTAAAGACATCACTTGCAGTTAGGTATCTATTAGGTTTTATCTCAACTAATCAGATCTCGCATGGAGCAAGACTTACTTTTTGCATCCAGACACATCCAAGTGAGGGCAGAGCAGAACCTCCTCATCCGCAAGTCAGCAAGTCCTAGAGAGGAGAAGGCTGGAGAGGTGGGTGGAGTGGCTGGTTCTTCTGCATGTCCATTAAATAATGGGCCTTGTTAACACTTCCACACCATCAGGGAAAATGAGGTAATGTGATTGGAGCTCTCTAGGGAGCTTGCCCTGGGAATATATTTGGTGCCTATTACTGGAAACTTTATTTATAGATAACATTGATTAAGAATTCCTAGGGGCACTCTTTGAGAGAGCTTGAAAAAGAACAACCTGGGAAACATGGAAATGCCAGTTAGTGAAAGAAATTTTAATAAATTCATAGTAGAGGTTGATAATGTAGGAGTTTATCTGGCTGCAGAACAGGAGCTCATGGGGCCCTGTGGAGGGTCTGTCAGATTTTTGGAGGGAAGGTGCTTAGATATGCAGATGGTTTAGAGACTTACATATATACACACATGTATATGTATGTATGTAAATTAATGTCTACTTTGCCAAAGAATGTGCTTCTTGAGTTGTGCTAAGTAGATTTGTCTTGTAGAGTATAGACAACAAAGAAATACACACAGCTTGACCTGTGTTGTATGTGTGCAATTCCAGCTACTCAGGAAGCTAGGGAGGAGTGTCCCAAGTTTGAGGCCATTCTGGGCAATTTAATGACCCCTGACTCAAATATAATTTTTTTAAAAAAGGACTGGGAATATGGGTCAGTGGTTAAATGCCCCTAGTTCAATACCAAGAATTTTTTTTATTAATCTGTCATAACTTTTGTGGTTAACTTGAATGTGGTAATGTAGATATTTTCCATCTTTAGATGCCCATTAGTTCTAAATCTCTTTTTTTTTCACTTGATACAATTTTTTTATGGTAGTGGATACTGGGGATTAAACTAAGGGGTACACAGCCACTGAGCCACATCCCTAGCTCTATTTTGTATTTTATTTACAGACAGGGTCTCATTGAGTTGCTACATGCCTTGCTTTTGCTGAGGCTGGCTTTGAACTTGCAATCCTCTTACCTCAGCCTCCAGAGTCAGTGGGATTATAGGCGTGTGCCACTGCGTGTGGCCACTTGACACAAATTTTTAACAATTAAGAAATTAGATCTGTCAACTAATTCATCGTGGTGTTTATTGCTTTAAGCAGACCAGTTGTTAACATCACATAATACATATTCTATATCACTGTCGTTCTGTAAATGTTGATGAGCATATATATCCTGAATTCAAATGATTTAGAATTTATTTACCTGGAATACTTGAAGAAAACCAGAAGATGTTTCCCTGAACATTCACAAGCCTGCATCAACCAAGGCCCTTCTACTGACAGGAGGAGTACCTGCCCTTCCTCACTGGATAGCGCACATCTTAACAGTGAACACAAGAGGGAGCACAACCAAAGCAAGCACTTGGCCTTGGCCTAGGCATTCTTGGCTATGTCCAAATTTTCACTACATTTCTAAGCAGTGACCTGAGACTGCACAGTTTACTTGACTTTATAGGCATCACTGCTTACTCTTGGCCTCTCATTTTACTCAGAATATCAAGTGACAAGATCATGCCACCAGTCATTAGAAACAGGCAAGCACAGTGTCTTTGCAAAGTAGCATCAGTTTTGCATGTGCCAACAAGGGGCCTCAGAAAATGCTGATGATCACCCCTCAGCTGTCATTGCTGTCCAGACACTGCAACTGAAGCCACCATCACAATGAATAGATTTATGCAGATTCTTCTCTGGATGTTCTGTGTGATTTTAACTAATGTCCTTCCCACATAATTTTCCTGAGCAGAAAATAAAAACTCATAAAAAATAGGAACACCTGGAGCACTCCTATGAGAAAGCATGGTCCCAGCTATCAGAGTGAGGTAAGGCCATGAGCTGGGTGCCCATGCCCCTAAAGGTGGCGGTGTCCCCTGCTACAGGTCTGGTCTTCAGAAGGCTGGCTCCCTGTGATGTTAGTGGAGAGAGTGGCCAAAACTCTATATTCATATATGGTCCAATTATCAACTACGTCTTCTGCTTGCCATTTATGTTTATATTTTCAAACAGTGAAATAAATATATTTATAAATGTAAAAAAAACAAATATTTCAAATGACAACATTTTTATACATTTATAGAAAATTTAATTATATTAAATGTTGCCTTTACAAAAATACAGGAAGATTAAAGGACTAATGGGGGCTGGGGTTGTGGCTCAGCGGTAGAGCACTCGCCTCGTATATGCAAGTCCCTGGGTTCGATCCTCAGCACCACATAAAAATAAAATAAAGATATTGTGTCTATCTACAACTAAAAATAATAATAGTAATAATAAAATATTTTTTAAAAAGGACTAATAGGAAAATAAATGAAAAAACATGTGTATCCAAAGAGTAGAGAAAAAAATTCATAGACGAAAATTACAAAAATGTTCAGGCAAAAGATTTTTAAAATGTAAACTATATTTTTATTGGAAAAAATCCATCTGGTGCAATAACAAATAAAAATAGGAGAAAACAGCAACTAAAAATAATGATTGATAGCCAGAACTATCCCAAGTCCTAAATCTGTGTCCTAACAAGTCCTAACTATCCCAGTCCAGTGGTCGTAGAGTTTAATCAAATGCTTTTCCTTGAAGATACAAGCACTAAATTTGTTTTTGCACATGAGAGTAAATTGAAAATGTTTCTTCTAACATTAATGTTAGAATTAATGTGGCTATGAAACCTTTTTATCCAAATGAGACCAGATCTCACCCAATATATAAAAGTATATAGGGAAGAAACTCACTTATGTGCATTGGTAGAACATTCTACCAAATTTCTAAATAAAGTAGGAGACCCACAATGACTCATATACAGACAAATGACTATACACACACAGAGAACTCAGCAAGTTGGAGATTCATCTGCAAAAATCCAAGGTGGCTACATTATAGAGCACAATATAACGTGTGCCTGGGCTTTTAAGATGGTGCCTGATCTCCACATACCTGTTGTCTCCTGAATGGAACAGCAATTCTCTTTTCACCCTGAGGATAATGTCAGCAGGAATTACTGAGGGTGAAGAATGAGAAGGGTATGATCTCAACTCAGCTTCCAACCCCTTTGAACATATATCTATTAATTCTAGAAAAGAAAAACATTTGAACATCATATCCAAGAAGATGTGTTGTAAGAAATTGTGGAAATAACCAGCAAGAAAAACCAAAGCTCAGATTCCAATCTCGACGCAGGTTAATCTTAGGTTAACTTCTTTATATTCTCTTGCATACTACACACACCATGAACATCCTTTAATATTCCACAGTGCACAAATAAAATTCTTGTGTGAAATTTAAATTATTCTTTAAAATTTGAAAGTTGGTGAGTTTATCTTGTGCATATGAAATATCATCTACATTGCTGTTCTTTTTCATTCGTTTCCATATTATAATTGAAAAACAAATAATGCTATGTTTGAATGTGTTTTGAATATTTCCTGGAAGTTTAGTTTAACAGTATGGATTGTATTATCCTAAAGAATTAAAGTCAGCACACTGTACTGATACAGACATACCCATGTTTATAGTAGCACAATTCATAATAGTCAAACTTTGGAACCAGCCCAGGTATCTGTTCATGGATGAATGGATAAAGAATATGTAGTAATATACACAAAATTTTTTTCAGTCATAAAGAATCATGAAATTGTGTCATTTACAGGAAAATGAATGAAACTTGAAAAAATTATATTAAGCAAAATAAGCCAAACACAGAAAGTCAAGGGTTTTATATTTTTTTCTCAGATGAGGAAGCTAAAGAAGATAAAAAGGTATGTGTCGGGAGGTGGGTCTCATGAAAATCAAAGGGAGATCAGTAGAACAGAGGAAAAATTCAGTAGAGGAAGGAGGAGAGGGAAATGGTAAAATTGGTGAGTGATATTGACTAAATTATATTGCTATATACACATACAAATATGTAACAATGAATCCCATTATGTACTACTATAATGCTCCAATAAAAAAATATGAAACAAGCCAGGCATGGTGGCACACGCCTGTAATCCCAGCGGCTCAGGAGTCTGAGGCAGGAGAATCACAAATTCAAAGCAGTTGCTAAGCAACTCAGTGAGACCCTGCCTCTAAATAAAATACAAAATAGGGCTGGGGATGTGGCTCAGTGGTCAAGTGCCCCTGAGTTCAATCCCTGATACAAACAAACAAACAAACAAAAAATCTCAAAAACATTCTTTACACAAATAGAAAAGAAAAATTCCAAACATTTGTCTGAAACCACGAAACCCTGAAATGTTTGCAGAGATGCTGAGAAAGAAAAATGAAATTGGAGGCATTATGCTTTCTAATTTCAGATATTTTTACAAAGCCATAGCATTCTAGAGTATAGCACTGGCATAAAACTAGGAACATAGATAAATGGAACAATGTAAAGAGCGCAGAACTAATCTAAACATTAGTTCTGTTTTATGTGCTGGAAGTTTAGTTTAACAGTATGGATGGTATTATCCTAAAGAATTAAAGTCAGCACACTGTACTGTGGTCAGGTGGACAAATTTTCAACAAGAGCACCAAGAAGACACGTGGAGGAAACAGAAGTCTCTTCCATACACATGGCTAAGAGAAAAATGAATTTCCACAAGAAAAAGAATGAAACTGGGCCCTTATCTTATGTCACATATAAAATCAACTTGAAATGGATGAGTGACATAAATGTTAGGCCTAAAACAATCAAACTTCTGGACAAGAACATAAGGGAAAATATCTTCAGCACTGTTTTTTGACAGTGATTTTTGTTTTTTGGATTTCCACCCTGGTATCTTGCAGACAGACTGCTTACTGTGAGCAGTAAGCACTCCCAGCCCCATCTGGGCACAGTTAGAGGGCCACACAGGACAGAGTCATAATCAAGAGCAAAACATAGAGATAATTGATGGCTGGAATAATTAGGGGAAGTTTTGGAATCTGGCAAATTAAGTTTTTGAAGAACAGTTATGGAGCTCATTAAGCTAAAAAGATGGCAGATAACCTCTGGGAACTCATCTTCAGAGTTCTGTCTCCTGAGAATTCCTCCCACATTAACCTGTGCCTCTAGCACACAACACCCAGAGGCAACTGATGTAAGCCTCAGATGTCTGGTGCAAGTAGGGACCTTTGGGGAAACTAAGAGACCAACAAAAGGACTGAGAAAATTAGTGCTCCAAAGCATGTTGCAAGAGTAATGTGCCAATAGAGAAGAGAAGGAACTGAAGATGTTGGGCTAATTGTGCTGCTAGAGACAGCACTCTGCTCATGACATGAATAGGCAGCACTTCCAATGCTTCTGTGAGTGAATTCTGCTTACTTTACTATTACCTTTTTTTCAAATAATTGTGAAAATAAAACATTGAGAGTTCAATTTTTTTAGAAGGCTGATTTTGATTAGCAAATCTTCCCTTTGAAAAATTAGAATAGATTGATGACTTACTAGATAATCTAGAAAATATTTGAAGAGTTTATAGCAATCTTTCTTAAACTCTTTTAAAGAACTGAAGAAAAGGTAGCACTCCCAGCCTCATGCTGAAAGGTCAATCATTGCCCTGAAACCACAATCAAGGATATAATAAGAAAACTAAATAGCAATATGCCCAAGTGACTAGTAATACAAAAATCCTCAAAACAAAACAAAAAAATAGCAAATTGAATTGGACAGCACATTGAAAAAAATCCATACTCCTGAGCAGGTGAGATTTATAATGGGATGCAAGGATGGTTCAATCAACATCAATCAATGAAATACATCAAACTATACAAAAACCATGATCATTAAAATTGATGCAGAAAAACATTTTAAAAAACCAAACAAGATAAAAATGTACATTAAAGTAGGAATAGAAGGAAATTCCTTCAACATAACAAAAAACAGGTATACAAAACCCACAGCTAAAACCACAGTAAATGGAGAGACTGAAATTTGTGCATCTAAGATCAGGAATTTTTGCTCGAATTCGGGGCCCCCAAAAGACCACCAGAGACCAAGATTGATGTAAGCAGCAAAGAGGTGTTTATTGCGAGCTAGCTTGGTCCACTGTGTACACATAGCAACTGGTGATGCTGAGAGGACCCGAGCCTAGGGTTTGCAGCAGTTTTATACCCTCATTCAGGAAGGTAGGGACTTCACATACATCATAGCATCTCTTAGCAAATCATCACACACCGCGGGAAAATCATAAAACAACTCTAAAACATGATTAGCACATTCGCTGGTGGGAGCAAGTTGGGTAAGGGTGATTGGTTAGTACAAGAGGGGGATTTGTTTGAACTGATTGGTTTAAGTCACAATGGGGGTATGTGCTGAACTACATGGTTTCCCAACATGTTATCAACCACCATAAACTACTGGGAGGGTCATCTGGAATCCCAGGTATTTTCCCTGTCTCATGCTGATTGATGGCTGCTAGGGGGTTGTTATGGGTCCTCACCTAGCCTGAGTCAGGGACACCTGGCTCCACAGATCTCTCCTGTTATTTGTAGATAAACAACTCAGCAGGGTGGGTATGTGCCTAGGAGTGCTCTGTGGGTTTTTCCAAGGACAAGGGTCATGCCCCTTCCTTGGACAGGCTTTGCTCTGAGGTAGAGGCTGGTTTCTCAAAAGTAGATAGGTAGAATAGAAGAAGGGGAATAAAGGGAGGGAGGAGAAGGAAGAAAGAAGGTGAACCAGAGACTGTAATGGAGTAAATTAAATTCCATGCATGCATAATTATGTTAAAAATATGGATCTTTATGTACAACCATGTAGCACAAATGAAAGCAAAAATACACAAATAAAATAAAAAGTGTTCCATAAAGAAAGTATAAGATAAACACCTACTACCATTAGAAATGTAGCACATTGGATAAATGCTGGGGAAGAGGTGGTAGATGACCCCTCAAAGCTGCAGAGGAGACCTCTGAAAGGAGGGTCTGCCTAGTGAACTTGGTACTGGGGTTCAGAGCTGGATCTCCCAGTGCCAGGATGTGGACTTCTGGTAGGAAACTCTGCCTGGTAAAGCAGGCATCTTTGAAGAGTTCAATGAGGCTGGTTTTGAATATGAATAGAGATAAAGCAGAAGAACCCAGCAACTGCTATTAACTAAGGCTCATCATACAAGGGGGGAAACTAAAAAGAGAATCTCTAATATGCCTAATTCTCAGAAATTAATGGGGAACAGCTACAGAAGATTGATATACATTGAACTACAGAAGAGGTTGAGATAGAGAAGAAAATTTTTTGTTGATAAGTTTATCTACAGTAGTATTTCTGTTCATCATAATGAACTATCAAAAATTAATTAAGAAAAAAAATCATATTTACAGTAGCATCAAAACTATGTATAAACATCATAAGACTAGGGTCCTCATTAGAATAAGATGTACTCCATTTTGAATAATTATGTCCAAATATACTCTACCATCATGTATAACTAAAAGGGACAAATGTATGTATAAAATAAAATACTTAGGAATGAATTTAACCTATGAGGTGAGCAATCTGTGCATTTAAAACTACAAAATATTGATGAATGAAACTAAGAAAGAAAAAATAAATGGATTCAGGCCTCTGGACCAGGTCATGTTAGCTGCTGTTACACTGCTGGGGCAGACACTGTGAACAAAGGGGCCCAGGCTTGAGTTGCAGCATCCCTGATATGTTTGGGGACTGAGACTTGGGCAGAGAAAAAATATGGAAAGAGCAAGAGAGACAGTGTAGGAGATCAGATCCTAGAAGAAGTGAAACATACTAGATTGGATTTTCCTGCCTTCGTACCTGAAAGAACAATCAAGTCTTGTCGTCGGAGAAAATGCCCGTTTATTGAGGAACAGCTCTGCATATTTATAGAACGGGGTGGTTTGACAGTTATAACAGTTTAATGGTTGAAGGGTTTGACAGTTAACATGGGTTGCTTTTTGATTGGTGGGTAAGGATCATGTGAGCCAGCAGGGCTCACCATTGGATGGCAGAATCATGTGAGCCAGCAGGGCTTGCCATTGGATGGCAGGATCATGTAGCCAGCAGGGCTCACCATTGGATGGCTCTTCTTGGGGGTTGGGGAAGTTAGTCTTTGGAGCTGGGGCGACTCCCAATGGTACCCACTGTGAGGACTCCCAGTATAAGGGGAGTCTCTGAATAATTGTGAGGAAAGACAAACATCCCATCAAGGTTTGTGACTGAAGGCGTGAGTTGTATTAAACATGGGTAAATTAAAAAAGAAAGAAAGAAAGTAAAGTAACATGATATTCAGTAGCCATATACTTCAGGTCAGTTCGTAAAACTGTTGTAGTTAAAGTTTAGAGAAATCAGTGTACTCACATATTGCTGACAAGAACAAAAGTTAGTTCAATATCACGTGCATAAATTTGTCCATCAAATACTGATGCCGCCAATTATAATTGATGCCACAGAAATGCAAAAGACTACTAGTAACTCTTATAAACAACCATATGCCAACATATTGGAAGATCTAGAAGAAAGGGACAAATCTGTGGCAAATATAATATACCAGGGCTGAATTATGAGAAAATATAAGGTAGACATCATTAATGACTAATAAATTTGAATCAGTAATAAAAAGTTTCCCAGTTAAAAAAAAACCCCAGGAGCTCACAGCCTCACTACTGTTCTACCAAACATTCAAAAAGAAGTGACACCCAGTCTCTGGAAACTACTCCAGGGAATTGAAATGAACTTTGATCTTTCAAGTTCCATTACACAAAGCCAACGTTTCCCTAGTATTAGATCCAGACAACTATTCAATAACCACCACAAAAAAAAAGAGAGAGAGAATTACAAACAAAGACGGATGTAAGCATTGACAAAGACAGATGTAAGCATTCTCAACAAAATCTAGAAAACAAAGTCCAACAGCACATCAAAAAGAGCATACTGTATTCATATGGAATTTATCCCAGGAAGCCTAACAGATAGAGACTGGCAAATCCCACACTGTGTCAACAGAACAAAGAAACAAAATGTCCATAGGTGGATATATGGACTTTTAAAAATGCTGGTATACACATATATTGGAAATTTATTCATCCACTAAAAGTGGTAAATGCTATAATGTGGACTACTTTTGAAAACATCAGGCTTAGTCCCGTCATAAAAAGGAACATGTTGAGTGATTCTATTCATACAAAATATCTAGACACAAATTCAAACATGAAGATTATACTTAGTGGCTTACAGTCACCGTAAGTAAGGATAAGTAAGTGAATGATAGGTATTTCATTGAGAGTGATAAAAATATTTGGGAACAAGATGTAGCTGGAAGTTATACAAATTTGTAATGTGGTAAACAACATTGAATTGATAACCATGTGTGGTGAGCCGCTTCTGCCGTTTCTGCAGACTATGGTCGCCATTACAAGATGACGCTGGCTCCGCTGTGGTCTGTGACAAACAACTTCTTATCTGGGAAAGTTGGCACATGATTTTTCACCACCCTGTGAGAAAGTTCCACGCGGCAGCTTTGCATTGGGGCTTGGGATGCTTTATTAAGGCTGGGAGGGGCACCCGAGAGAGAGAAGAAGAAATATCAAGGGCCTGAATAAACTGCTGAAAGAAGATTCCTGAGTTGCGTCTTCCTTGCGGGCAAGGGGTCGCGACAAGTGGTGCCAAAACCCGGGAACCAGAACTTTCAGCAGTCAGGGGTGGTGCACCGGTTAGTCCCAGGTAAGTGGGATCCGCGATCAAAGCGGGGTTAGTCCCTAGTAAGTGGGATCCGCGACCAAAGCGGGACAGCTCCTCTGTAATGAAAGAGAGAGCCTTACATTTTATTGCAGCTGCACTGTGTACTTTCGCTCCTACTTTCGCTTTCTTTTTTGTGTGCTTCCTTTGTTGTTGTGTCATGGGTGCCGCATCTTCAAGTCCGCTTCTCCTGGCCCTAGATGGCCTGTTACGTTCCAAGGGACTGGAAGTGAAACATAGTACTTTACAGAGATTTTTACAGAAGATAGATATCGCTGCACCGTGGTTTGCATTTTCGGGCAGCCTTACTGTGCCTAGTTGGGATAAATTAGGCAAAGATCTTGACTTTGCTTCTGAGCAGGGCATATTAGAGGGTGGGGTGATACCCCTTTGGAAAATGGTCCATGGTTGCCTTACAGATGGTAAATGCCAGGAAGCTGTGAGTGAGGGTCAAGCTATTCTTGAGCAACTGCATGAGGAAAAATCTGAAGGATCATGTAGTGAAGTGGCAGAGAGTATTAAAAGTAACAGTAGTGAGAAGGCAAAAGAGCCTGAAGATAAAAATAGGAGAAGGCTCTACCCAGACTTGACCGAATTAAAAACGCCTGAGAACACAAGCGACTCAGAGAGTTCTGAGGACCTTGATATATTGTTACAACAACTACATAAGATAAAAATGAAAAAGAAGAAAAAGGAGACACAGGGCACGCAGGTGTACTGTAAGAAGGGGAAGGGAGTTAACATCGGTCAACAAAACTCTGAGGAGGAGGAGGTAGAATATCTAGAAGAAGATATGGTGCAGATTGCCCCACCTCCATATGTGGGGGGGAGCCAAGGTTCCGGGAGATCTTTTCATGCACAAGTTTGGAGGACAGTTAATACAGATATGGGACTTGCATACCCTGTATTTCAGGACAATAACATATTATAAATAGATATCATGAGCCTTTAGACTTTAAGATAATTAAAACCTTGGCAGAATCTGTCCGCACTTATGGCATAGATGCCGCTTTCACTCTCACTCAGGTGGAGGGACTTACTAGATTTTGCATGACTCCCTCAGATTGGGCTAGTCTAGTCCACGCTTGTGTTTCCCCAGGGAAATATTAGGAGTCCAAAGTTGGCTGTTTAATGTTTCTGGCAGTACCCAAGACTCGGAGCGAGGTAGGAGGCTTAAAATTTCTGCAAATAATTCACAATTGTTTAATGCTACATTACCCTCCGCAGCAGTCTGTCTCCAATCTCCGTTCCTGTTTCTTTTGGCTAATGTTACATTACAGGGGATGCTTAATTGTTCTAATATTACCTGTTATTTGTCTGAGTGTTGGAATGGCTCCTGGACTATGGCAATGGTTATGAAATTTCCAACCTTTGTCCCGATCCCGGTTACTGCAGATCCAGAGTCATTTCCTATTGTTGAACTGATTAGAGCCAGTAGAGATTTTGACATTACGGCAGCCATAGTGACAGCTGTGGTGGTATCTGCTGCTGCAGCAGTTATAGCTGGAGTAGCCATGGCCAGCCAGGTACAAACTGCTGCCACTATTAATCAGGTTATTCAACAAACATCCACCATACTTGAATCTCAAAGTAAAATTAATCAACACATTTTATCTGGGATTCTGGCTGCTAATCAAAGGATAGATCTGCTTCAAGCTCAAGTTGAGGAATTGTCTGACCTAGTACATTTGGGTTGTATTGACCAACGTGCACATTTATGTATAACCTCTGTCAGATTTTATGATTCCAGAAATGCCTCCCGCATCATTGGAGAGTATCTATCCGGAACCTGGTCCATGGAAGCAGAAGACTTGATCCAGTCTCAACTAACTCAGATTGCTGTTCTGAATAGCACCCGTGTCGAACTTTGGGTCAATTCACCAGTTGGCTATCCTCTGCCTTTTCCTTTTTTAAGGAGTGGGTGGGGGTAGGCATTTTTGGTGCAATGTGTTGCTTCGGTATGTTCCTCTGTTTGTGGTTTCTCTGTCGCCTTAAGGCCCGCAGTGCTCACGATAAGGCTATGATCATACAAGCTCTTGCAGCTTTAGAAAATGGCAACTCGCCTCAAGTCTGGCTTGCGCATCTTAAGCAGTAAACCTTTGTCATGGTCATTACACCCCAAGTTATTATAACATTGCACTGGGATCGACATGACTTTCCTTGTTATTCTCTTAGTGTTGGAAAGCCCTTGCACTCTGCCAGTCTTACTGCCATTGCACACAGATGGGTTTCCACACTAGTACTTTTCTATCGCCTTGAAGTCTGTGCCTTTCTTTCAGGGTGCTGTCAACTTGTTTGTCCTTATAAACAGCCACAGTTCAGCCTCAGCTATCCCCCTTCGTCCACCATCGTTACGATACAGGATGCGAGGCAAGGCACTGCACTTGAACTGTTACAAAGGTTAACTTTCTGTTATATGGATTTCAACTCAATGATAAGAATTTTTGGCTGCTAAACTGCAGATAGTGTAAGATATTTCCCTCCAGGGTAGTAAGTGCTTGAGAGTTGGTTACCACCCTTAATGTTAATCTGATCCCATAAACATCCCTAACTCACACTGAGGCAAAGGAGTGCAGAGATGAAAATACACACAGTGAAAGCCATCAGTCTTTCCTCAGTGTCATTAGTTTCTCAATAATGACTTAAGGTGATGCCCAGTAGAGGAATTTTACTGTGTCATCCATTACCCATGCTGGCATGTGGCCAGCTCCTATCTCCTGGGCTCTGGAGATGCTTTTGCTTGGCGGTGTGCTCAGTCTTCCTTCTGTCTCTGCAGATTGAGCTGTGGGGTCCCGGGGGCCCTGGTCTCACTGGCAAGGTACTAGGTTCACATAAAGCAGGGGTGACTGAGCTCCCCACATCCTGCTTGGCATTGTGCTGGCTGGACAGGTTCACCCCGGATGCAAATATAGTTGATGGGAGAAGCCAAGGAGAGACACTGTTTTGCTCCCACAAGGAGAACGGGCGATGCTCAGGAGTGAATATTTGGCAGTTAGAGTCCAAATACATCCAAAGCTTCATTTTTATTCTGCTCACTAAATTGCAAGCTCATCCACACAATCAACTAGCCCAGAAACAAGTGATTAATTCTGCAAAGAGTAACAGACACAGTGAAGACTTGTGAACACTGTAGTATTTGCTATGATTTCATGTGCTTCAAGAGTAATGTGCAGAGTGTGCTGGACCTCTGCCCAGTGTTTGCAAGTACCACATGTGAGGGTTCTTCATGCTTCCTCTTATGGGTTTCAAATTCTTTTTTCTCACCACAAATTTAGTAAATACACTGAATTTTTTGCAAAGAAATTTGAGATATGACAAATAAATACATTCAGATTAAGGCAATAGGAGGACAACATGCCAAATAGCTTACAGGTGACAGGTAGGAGGATAAGAATTAATTTATGCAAATGACATACATTCATATTTTCAAGTAACTCTGGGAAATAAAAACATTTAATATGGTATACATTTTTTTTCATGGAAGCATTTTGAATTCATCCATCTCAGCTTTTACTGCTCAAAATTATATTTGTCTTTTTCAATTATTTTTCCCATTTTATACTAAAGGTATGGTGGATGAGGATGTGTATCCAGTGGTAAAAATATAAAAATAGAGTTGCACAGCCTTTGGAAGCACATTATGAAGATCAGGATAAAATAAAGTGCCCCTCAGCATTCCTCGATGGCTGATCAATAGCACTAAGCCATAATTGCTAATATGGAAAAATATAATTTAGAAAATAATTAATTCCTGTATCTTACAACCCAAGCAAGACTTTGCATTTTTACATACAATCTGTTTCCCATACATTTCCTTATTTTAAGCACTATCCAGAGAAGTACCAAAAGGGAAAATTCCCAGCTTTCCCACTTCATAAGGAAAGCATTCTTGTAGCAGTCCCTCTTCATACTTCTGGCATTAAAAATATGCTAACTTCTCCTCATACTTCTTTTGGTGACCCTCATGCTACCTGAACTTTGTTTAATTTATGTCCCCAACTTTTGGCTTTTATGAGGAAATTTTCAATAAGCATTTTTCACCCCTTAAAAGAGAATGTAGTTCTAAACACTCTAAATATTATTAAGGTCAAACTAAAGCTTATTTCTTATTTTAAAAAATATGGGAACCTAAAATAATCATATTTTGTAGGTCTCTCAGGAATACTTTGATGATCTATGACAGGTGATTCATATTTTTATTTTATCATATCCAAATTTCTGAAGATTCCTATGAGACTGATCCCTGAAAAATGTTAGTCAAATTTAGAGAAGAATTTTTCAGTTAAACACACATAAATCAAACTACACACTGGAGAATTACTAAGTTCCTTTGGAAAAACTAAAATAGTACATGGTTTAGTATACAAAAAATAGAAACCAACAAAATGTGTCTGTGGTTCTATGCCAGCTTCCAGATTGCAAACACATATATAACTGTCCATCTCATACTTGACACAAATATCTAGGGATGGTCATCAAGGACCCCTGTAGTACCTGGAAGTTAGTAGAGAAGGCTGAAAAGCTGCAAGGTGTTTAATATGGATTTGTCTCATCACCCATCACCTTCTGAATTTGTCATATGTATTTACTTTCTTACATATTGTATTATTTTTCTCTTATGGTAATTATTTTAAAATACCAATATTTTTCTTGTTTCCAAAACCTCAGTCTCTGAAACACCTGTGGCCATATTTGTGTCATCAGTAAACACATGTTGGATGATTACTGCTTCAAAGAGATCTTACCTTGCAAGTGCACAGGACACTGGGCTTGCATGACCTCCCACCAGCCTGCACTGTATGTGATGCAGCTGTGACTGTGGGAAAAAAAATTGAGATTGTAAAGCACTTTCCAGAGAACAACTTTCATTTACGACTTCTTTAAAGCCAAATACATAGTAATGGGGGAAATTAAATCATTACTTCACAGTAGGAAAGGGGCTGTGGCAGCCAGTTCCAGGGGATGTTATGAACAAGGAGGTCGCTATGAGCTTCAGGTTTGTGTCAGAGAAGAATGGGAGATGGGACGAAAAACAGATTGCAGTAGACTGAATAAGACCTCTTTGAACTTCACCCTCACTGTGAAATTAACAGCAACCTACTTGTGTCTGGCCACCCACCATCAACTCTGGGGGACACACACATTTCCAGAGGAACACAGGCAGGCTCAGCAGCAAGGTCACTTTTCTAAGGGGTGAGTGTGGTTAACCTGGCAAGGTGGTGAGGAAGAACCAGGTTTGCAGAAGGCAGAGGAAATGATGATGGAGTTGACTCTTGAAGTGCTGCAGAAGTGTTGCAATCATGAGCAAAACTTTCTTTTAGAATATACAGTCAATATCTTTTTAATGCTTATGACACCATTGAGAAGAAAAGAATATAATGGAAGGTGTCACCAAGAGGAAAGAAAATCATTGTATAGACAAAGGAATGTTCAATGTCATGGTACTGAGCAAGGAATAAAACATGGGAATAAAACAATGGTAAAGTAGAAGTTTAGGAGAACATCATCTGGGCTGGAACCCGAAGGCTTTTAAGACCTTACACTGATCTGTTGGAGAGGAAAAGTCAGTTTCAGTGGGAGCTGGAGCAGGTCTGTCTGAGGGCGTGTGGCCATGAGATAGCACCACCCACATTCTGGGGCAGGGGGGAACAGGAAGAGTGGGTAACTGCAGGAGAGTCCAGGTGCAGTCAGGTCACCTCAATTTACCACAACACAGGACCTGCAGCCCTGGAATGGGAAAGTATGTTTTTCAGAGACTGTCTCCTCTTGGGTAAATTTTCTTTTTTAATGTTCATGGAGATAAATCCTCCAACTTAATGAATAGATTCCTACATAAAAATATAAAAAAATGACAATTTGAATTTTTAAATGTGGATACACTGGCAAAACAATGTTGAAATTGTATTCATGGAAGAGAAGGAAGGGAACTAAATTAGAGAGCATTAAAGAACTCACTGTCATACAGGTGGTCAGGCAGGAGAGAAGGTGAGCAACCCCCCGGAAATGCTCTCTGTATGGGAGTTCTCAAGAGGTCATGATGGAGAAGCTGAGGACAAGCCCTGCACGTCATGCCCAGATCCTGGGCTTCAGACTTCCACACCTACACTGTGAGGTCCACTCTGCTTAGAAATGATTAAACATATCAAAAAACCAAGAGTGACCTTTCTTCTGCAAGGAAAGTTACTGCAAAATACAAGAAAACCATGTGGACATGAATATGTAAAGTAATTGTATTAATCATGTATTTTTTTTTTTTTTTGCTTATTCTCTCCTATCTCTTTATCTTCTCATACAACCAGAATCTCCAGTAAATGGCCACTTCCACCATAGTAACTGAATTTCTCCTTCTGGGTCCTCCTGATGCCTGGAAACTGAGTTTTCTCTATTTCCTGGTATTCCCACTGACCTACCTGGGCACCTCGTTAGGGAATCTTGTCATCATTGCTGTTACCACTGCTGGCCAGAACCTGCGCCCGCCCATGTACTTCTTCCTCAGGAACCTGTCCATTTGGACATGTGCTACATTTCCATCACTGTCCCCAATGCTTGTGTCAACTCTCTCACTGGCAACAGGGCCATTTCAGTGGCTGGCTGTGCAACCCAAATCTTCCTGGTCATGTGTTGAACTTCTATTTCTCTGCATCATGGCCTGGGACCACAATGTGGCCATCTACCATCCCCTCCAGTATACCCCACCATCTCCCTCGGTTTGTGTCCCCATGACCCTGGCTTCCCTGCTCAGTGGTCCCTGGTATTCAGGTGTGCACACTGGAAACACATTTCAGCTGTCCTTCTGTCAGTCAAACATGGTCCACCAGCTCTTCTGAGGCTCTCTTGATCTGACACCATCAGCATCAAGGTCTTTCTTCTTGTCTTTGCTAAGGTGGTTTGTGGTGGTTGCTTTATTTTTATTGCCATGCCACATATTTGCATACTTTCTGCTGTGTTGAAAATTCCCAACAACGATCCAGGCAAAACCTTTTCCTCCTGCACCCCTTATATCCTTGTGGTGTCAGTCTTCCTTAGTTCTGGCACAGGTGTGTACCTGAGGCCTTCAGAAACCTCTGACACATTCTAGGACATGGTTCTCTCTGCCTTTTACACCACAGTTCCTTCTTTCCTTTTTTTAAAAAAAAATTTAGACATAGATAGACCTTTATTTTATTCATTTGTATATGCAGTGCTGAGAATCGAATCCAGTGCCTCACACATGTAAGGCAAATGCTGTACCACCGAGCCACAACCCCAGCCCCACAGCACCTCCTTTCTTGAATCCTCTCATCTACAGTCTCGGGCACAAACAGGTAAAGGAAGTTATGAGGAGAATAATGCAAAGACAGTTGTTCTCAAGGAAATGATAAAGATGTGTTTCAGCACTATCCTAATTTCACTGATTGAGGTTCTTAATCAGATACAATGCTCTTTATAAGTCCTGTGCTTTACAAGTTACATTGCCTACTCTAATATTACCTTATTTGGTCCTGACTGCTTGATGTTATCAAATAATTTTTTTTATTTACTCCATCATTTCTATTTATCCTTCATAAAATGTATAAGGTTAGCAAATGCATCTTTATTGAATGAATATAATTCAAGGTATTGGCTGAAATCATTTGAGATTGTATGTTTATGATTCATCAAATAGTTCACAATACCTCTATCAAGTAATGTCACAGAAGAAAACTTTACAGATCAACATGGAGACAATCTGCGCTCACATCATTTGATCTTATTCAGTGATCTTAGTGACGTGTGAAATAAATATGGAAGGTCAGTGATATATAATTGTGTCAATTTAATTACACGGGAAATACACAAAGTTGTATCCTAAAATAGTTCTAACCAAAAATGTAGACAGAATTTCAGTAGTATTCCTTTTCATCTGGAACATGAAAAAAGAAGAAACTCCTTGTCCATGAAGTAAACAGAGGGCCATGGTTACCACACCCTGTGTCCCAACAGTCACTTCTGTCCACTGGGGAAGAGTACCTGCCTTCCTTAGCCTCGTTGGCTGCTGGTATTTTATTACGGCCATGAGTGACCCAGAGTTGAGGACCTAACCCTGGAGCTGAGTTGCAGGTCAGTTTTCAGATAGTAGTTTTCCTCCCATACATCTACTTCTGTAATATGTAAGAGATCTGTCATGCCTGATAATGATGAAAAACAGAGGCAAAATACCTCTCTGAAATTGTCTGATAGCACAACTTAGACATCACTTCTTTGAGCTGGTGTTTTATTAGGTGGAGAGACTTAAAGTAGAAAGATAATCAAGCAGAACTGAAGATAAACAGGAAAACCCAACTAATGAGTGTATCACAAGGTTCTCAGATGGAAGATTTGAATTTTGTACACTTGCATCCATAGTCCTTCCCTAAGCTCTGTTTTTGAGAAAATCTGGATAAGTGGCTAGCGTCTACAAAAGGCCCATGTGTTATTTCAGCAGTCAAAATCTATTCTGGCTTTTACTTAGTAGGCTTTCCAGAATTGTGGTCGCTTCCATTTGGGGTATTTTCATCTGAACTGCTGTTTCATGTTTGAATGGAGTTACTTATGAAAATAAATAATTTACCACAAAATCTTAGTGACAAATGGATCTGGGTGGCACTCAAAGAGAAATAAGGACAAGCACGACATCTGTTTGATGGTTTTAGGCAGATCTTGAGTCAAATGAAGCCACGTGTCTTCTTCATGGAGGAAGTGGGAACATAAAGAACAAGATGATGGGGAAAGGAAAGAAGAGTTCTCATCAGTAAAAACACTGTAATGCATCCAAAGTCTTAAACAGAAGCACAAAAAAAGCAAAGAGCTAGGAAAATGACAAAGAGCACTCAGCTAAGGAACCATGATGGGCAACTTCAGCCAACTGCACAGTGGCCCAACTGGTATTTCAGGGTTCTGGGAAAGCTTCCCTCTGCGTGGCAGCGAATGCCAGCTCCAAGTTGGTCTTTACTGTGTCCAGATCGAGTTCTGCTCCGGCAGCCTCCAGTTGTTTTGAGGATGACTGATTATGTTTAAGTGTGAAGGAGGAATCAACAGGGCACCCTTTCAGGATCTTGCTGACATGCTAGCTAACAACAGTTGTTAAAGACCCTTTCCAAATGGACCCAAAGTTCACGTTTCTCTGCAGGCTCTTCTGAAAGTGCAGTCTCTTACCTGTGCCTAGTGTTTGTCATTGTCAATAAGGCTCAAAACCATCATATCCGAGCTCCTTACTGTCTAACATTCACTCACTTGATTTGTATCTCTTCTCTTTGGTTTTAACTATAAACAAGTTAAAAAAGAATGAGTGCCATCTTGAACAGTGGATACAGACGTCTCCCTGGAAGGATCGCCTGTTCCACTTCCCATGTCACTTCAGGAAACTTGTGGCCAAGCTCATGGCCACAGCAGGAGAAGCACTATCTGCTTCATGGGTGAAACACACATGCCTCCTTCTCCACGCACCTCGATGGCAGCCTTACTGGGGAGCAGGAGGCTGTGTCAGCAAGCCCACCTTCACTCACAGCTGTGCACAACACACCCTGACCTCAGAAACTCTGCCTTGACCTTGGATTGGCTCCTGTTGTCCTTTTATTAGTATCCACCCATCAGTACCAACTTACGATCATGAGTTCTGACCGAGTGAACAAGACTCCATGGAACCATGAAACCCTAGAGACACAGCCTCAGAGCACACTCCTAACTTGAGCCAGGATGCAGACTTTAACCCCCTACTGAATCAGAGGCTGGGTTCCACTGGGAAAGGCCATTGGTGTCCTGCCAAAGCTGTATAGGAAGTGTTAACTGTTATTCCACCTTCTGGAAAAACCCTACAGACTTCTACCAGGGCAACTATGCCCCTGGGAAAATAAAATAATCAGACATTTCTGGACCCTCTAGCACAGGCTCTGAACTCATGCCAATTCAGGAGATCTAAAACTGTGTGTTTGTGTGTGTGTGTGTGTGTGTGTAGGGGGGTGCTGGGGATATAGCTCAGTTGGCAAAGTGCTTGCCTCGCATGCATAAGGCCCTGGGTTCAATCCCCAGCACCACAAAAAGAAAAATAAAATAAATAATAAAACTATGTGGACTATCTGTATGGACTACCAGTTGAAATAAGAGGTCATGAAAATTAGGTGATCTAAAGCACTGGCCCGACATGCACAGCAACCAGCAGAACACCTCACTGTCTGCTTGGCCTGTGGATGAAGGCCATATGCTGGGAAATCCAAGTGGCACCACTAGGACTGCTTCCTCATGCACTCTGGTAAAGCAGGAGCAATGCCACACTCCCAGGAGGCTGCAGAGATTGGTGCCACCACCAAGTCTGTGAAGGACATGGTGTTCATTCTCATCATATTCTCACTAGCACTACTCTCTGTGGAAGAGATCTGGGGGACAATTGTGTGTTCTCCAGAGCTTAACTGGGCACCAGATATGGATTCATTGCATCAAACAAATAGCACTTTGCCTGGTGATGGGTGCACAGCTATTGACCCGCATTTGCTTTTCCACAATATAATTTAATACAGTCTGCCAGAAGCAATCTTCTTTCATCTGGCAAGGCGAACAATACACTCTCAGTGTCCTAACCCAGGAACATATTGGCATTCCAGCCCTGCATCATGATTTTTAGCAGGGACCTTGATTACCTGCACCTGCTACAGGACTTATCAGTGAGTCAGTTACATGACACTGAGTGGACCAACCAAGCAAGAAGCAGGAAACGCTCTTGGCTGGCTGGCAATCATTTGTGTGTCAGAGTGTGGATAAAGTCCAACCAAAGCTCAGGGGACTTACACATCAGGGAAGCAGCTAGGGATATAGTGGTCTGGGTCATGAGATATGTTCTCTCACATGAAGAATAAGTCATTGTACATGGCCCCATCTACAACTGAAAAGAGCCATTTATGATCTCTGAATTTTGAAAACAACCTACTAGTTACATGGGTGTGTTATGTCTGCCCATATTACCAAGTGGCCATGAAGCCTCTGGCTTTCAGTGGGGAGGAGAACAAGAGAAGGTTCTGCAACAAGTCCAAGCTGCCATGTAAACTTCTCTGTCACTTGGGTCCTATGTGCCAGCAGATCCAGACATGTCTGAAATGACAGTGGCTTCTAGTGACACTGCTTAAAGTGTTTGGTAGGTCACTACAGGTGAAGTACAGCACAGACCCCTAGGATTTTTAGAGCAGATTCTTGCCATATTCTGTGGATATACTTCTTTTATTTAAATTAGCATATATTAATTTGTTTAAAATACAGCACAAGAAATGCAAGTAGAATCACTTCTTTGCACACCGGCTGGCTTTCTTACATCAGATTAAAAAGGAAAGTCTTCACATGTACTAAGCACCAAGGAAGCCCCACAGACTATCACCATCACTCACCTTATACATATGAATTTTGGGATTCTAACTCCAGAATGTTCAACTCATGCTAGTGATGTTGTGTTAGCAATAATTCCTCAAAACTCAATCCTGTAAGTAGTATTCATTTCTCTCTTAGCAAATAAAATTTGAATATTCATCATGTGCCATAAAATGGTATTGCTTTGTGCATGTCTTTAAAAGAATGCCATATGAAATCATAGAGATAAACGATAAGATATAAACAATAGGGTGTGAGCTAAAGCCACCTCTTTTGCAGACATATTTCAGAGACACCCTAAAGGAGAGCATGTGCATGTCATGATTGAACTTTCTTTTTGATTCAAGTCCTCCATTTCCTGATTTTCCTTGGGCTGACCCACTTTCCCAGCAGTCTTAGCCAAGTGTCCTTTACCTCTTGGTTCTTCAGAATGTAGATGAGAGGGTTCAACAGGGGTGTGACCACTGTGTTAAAAAAAGTGAAAAACTTGCCAACCTTTGAAGCAAAATTGCTCTTAGGGTTAATGTGCACCATGGCCACTGTCCCATAAAACATGGAGACTATAAGGAAGTGGGAGGATCATGTTCCTTACAGCCTGAGCTATGCAGCCCTAGGAAGCCAGGATCAGTCATAGTGAAGATGACAATGGTGATGGTCATCTGCCACTCATTGGCAGAGGTGTCTCCACAGGCCAGGTGCATGAGAATAGGCATCTCACACAGAAAGCCATCCAGGAGGCGATGGGGGCAGAAAGTCCACAGGAAGGTGGTGGAAGATGGGACTATCCACCAGGACAATACCTGGGGTACAGAGGTTGAGGTGAAACAGAGACCAAAGAAAGAAAGATTGCTAAGAAAGAAGTACATGGGGAAATGGAGATGGGGGTCCACACAGGACAGCAGGATGATGCTGGAGTTGCCAAGGATGGTCATGGTGAATAAGAGGATCACAACCTACAGCTGGGGCCACTCAGAGATCCCCAGCAGAATGAAGCCCACTGGGAAGTTCTGGTCAGTCCTCCCTGTTGTTTTTGGCATCA
This sequence comes from Marmota monax, assembly GCF_021218885.2. Taxonomy (NCBI): domain Eukaryota; kingdom Metazoa; phylum Chordata; class Mammalia; order Rodentia; family Sciuridae; genus Marmota; species Marmota monax. The sequence continues at coordinate 26,828 of NW_026694832.1, read as the reverse complement.
TGGTTCCAACATAATGATAAGCAAGTTTTTGTATACAAATTTTGTAGAAAGACTCTACTGTCATTTACTTGGAGAGGACAAGCATTGTTAGTTTGGACAACAGGATGCAATGGCTTTCCTATAAATATCTGTTGTTTAAACCAAAGGGGTTTTGCAGTACCTCTTGCAATTGCCCTGTAAAATCTGCAGCCCCAGAATTCCCAGTTGAATGGTCTCCTTAGAATACTTACATGCTCCTTCCAGATTGTATACTCAGGCATGTTTATATACATGGAATTAAAAGTTGAAAAAAAGTTTTGTCTTTCATTTATCTACATATTTTCCTCCAAAAGAAACAGATGTTTTGAGTTATTTGTTAATATAAATAGCAATTCATGGGATGGAGATTATCCCAGAACCAATCGTTATCTGCCCTCAGTATAATCTTCAGGAAGTGGGACTTTGGACTGTATATCATTTTCTGAGTGACCAAAGAAGTACCTTGGCATAGAAGACATATCAATGTTTAAAGAGTGCAAACTGGGTTGGGCACTGCTTCCTTTGCCTTCAGTGAATTAAATTAAGGAAACAGGCTTAGCAACCCCATCACTGTTCTTACCTGATGAATGACCACAACAACCACAGTCTCAGAGGATTCTGTTCCAGACGAAAGAGGATGCTGGTATAGTAGCCCTGCAGCCTTTCAGCACAAAGCACTGACTTTCATAGAACTCGTGGGCCTGAAATCACGATCACTACTACCTGATTTTATCCCATATATGTCCATCATTGTAATCCTCAAAAACCAACTAGGCATAAAGAATAAATACCGAGCCCCAGGGAAGCGGAGACAAGGAGGCGCCGCCGCCCCCTCCTCGCGGCGACTCCCCGGCCCTGCGCCCGCAGCATGCCGGCCGCGGAGCGGAGCGCCGCCCTCCTCCCGGAGCTCGTGTAGGCGACGACGCTGCCGGCCGCGGGGCCGCGGCTGCAAGGGTAGCGGGGCCAGAGTTGGGCACCCGGGCGCCGCAAGGCGGGCGGAGCGGGAGGAGAAGCAGGCATCCTTCGCGGCTTGGCGGGCGGCGGCCCTGCTGCCCGGCGCGCCCATGGCCCTGGGGGACGGAGAATGCGATCTGCACTCCGCGCCGGCCTCCGCCTCCCCCCGCGCCGCGTGCTCGGCGCCCCCCAGAGCTGCTCCGGTCGCCGCCGCCCCTCAGCTGCGGGCGCCGAGCCACTAGCTGCGCTAGGACCCATAGCCGCTGGCCGCCGAGGGGCGGAGGCAAGGGAGGAGTGGGAGCGAGAGGGCCCGGGAGACGGGCGCCGGCCCGGGTGCAGCACGGCATGCAGCTGCGGGCTCCCGCGCCCGCGTGAGGGTGTCGGTCCCGGGCCCCGCCATGGCTGGGAAGGACAGTGGCAACCTGAAGACGGTGAGGTTGTGGCGGGACGCCGCCCTTCGCGCCAGGAAGCTGAGGAGCAACCTGCGACAGCTAACCCTTAGCGCGGCTGGGGGCTGCCCCGGGGCCGGAGCCGGAGCGGATCCGCTCGAGTCCCCCGACGCTCCCCAGCTAGTGCTGCCAGCCAACATCGGGGACATTGAGGTGCTGAACCTGGGGAACAACGGCCTGGAGGAGGTGCCTGAAGGACTGGGGTCGGCGCTTGGCAGCCTACGCGTCCTGGTCCTGCGCAGGAACCGCTTTGCCCGGCTGCCCCCTGCGGTGGCCGAGCTGGGCCACCATCTCACGGAACTGGACGTGAGCCACAATGGGCTGACAGCCCTGGGCGCTGAGGTGGTGAGTGCCCTAAGGGAGCTGCGCAAGCTAAACCTCAGCCATAACCAGCTGCCTGCTCTGCCCTCCCAGCTGGGCGTCCTTGCCCACCTGGAGGAGCTGGATGTTAGCTTCAACCGACTGGCGCACCTGCCGGACTCACTCTCTTGCCTCTACCGCTTGCGCACCCTCGATGTGGACCACAACCAGCTCACTGCCTTTCCCCGACAGCTGCTGCAACTGGCGGCCCTGGAGGAACTGGACGTGTCCAGCAACCGGCTGAAAGGCCTACCTGATGATATCAGTGCCCTGCGTGCCCTCAAGATCCTCTGGCTGAGTGGGGCCGAGCTTGGCACTCTGCCCATCGGCTTCTGAGAACTGACCAGTTTGGAGAGCCTCATGCTAGACAACAACCGGCTGCAGGATCTGCCCACCCAGTTCAGCCAGCTGCAAAGGCTCAAAATGCTCAATCTCTCTTCCAACCACTTTGAGGAGTTCCCTGCAGCTCTGCTGCCCCTGGCTGGTCTGGAGGAGCTTTACCTTAGTCGCCATCAGCTCACCTCAGTGCCATCCCTTATCTCGGGGCTGGGAAGGCTTCTCACTCTGTGGCTGGATAATAACCGCATCCGATACCTGCCTGACTCCATTGTGGAACTGACCGGCCTGGAGGAGCTGGTGCTGCAAGGGAACCAGATCGCAGTGCTTCCTGACAACTTTGGCCAGCTCTCCCGTGTGGGATTGTGGAAGATCAAGGACAACCCACTGATACAGCCCCCTTACGAGGTCTGCATGAAGGGGATCCCCTACATCGCGGCCTACCAGAAGGAGCTGGCTCATTCCCAGCCAGCCGTGCAGCCCCGTCTCAAGCTGCTCCTGATGGGGCATAAGGCTGCAGGAAAGACCTTGCTCCGACACTGCCTCACCGAGGAGATAGTGGAGGGAAGCCATGCAGGAGGGGACAAACAGAAGAACTACCCACCTTCCCTTCCTGCCAGTAGCAAGGGTATTGAGGTGACCAGCTGGACAGCTGATGCCTCCAGGGGTCTGAGGTTCATCGTGTATGATTTAGCTGGTAATGAAAGCTATGAGGTGATCCAGCCCTTCTTCCTCTCCCCAGGAGCCCTGTATGTGCTGGTAGTCAACTTGGCCACCTATGAACCACGCCGCTTTCCCAGTACTGTGGGCTCCTTCTTGCATCGGGTGGGGGCCTGGGTACCTCATGCTGTGGTGTGCATTGTGGGCACGCATGCAGACCTATGTGAGGAGCGGGAGCTGGAGGAGAAGTGTCTGGATATTCACCGCCAGATTGCCCTGCAGGAGAAGCACGATGCTGAGGGCCTGAGCCGTCTAGCCCAGGTGGTGGATGAGGCCTTGGCCCGGGACTTCGAGCTGCGCTCTGCCAGCCCCCATGCAGCCTACTATGGTGTTTCTGACAAGAACCTTCGGCGACGCAAGGCCCATTTCCAATACCTGCTCAACCACCGGCTGCAGATCCTCTCTCCGGTATTGCCTGTTAGCTGCAGGGACCCCCGCCAATTGCAGCGCCTTGGGGACAAGCTGCTTTCTGTAGCTGAGCACCGAGAAATCTTCCCCAACTTACATAGAGTCCTGCCTCGATCCTGGCAGGTGCTGGAGGAACTGCATTTCCAACCACCACAGGCACAATGACTTTGGCTAAGCTGGTGGGACTCTGCACGCCTGGGCCTGCAGGCAGGGCTGACCGAGGACCGACTGCAGAGTGCTCTTTCCTACTTGCATGACAGTGGCAAGCTGCTCTACTTTGAGGATAGCCCGGCCCTCAAGGAGCACGTCTTCCACAACCTCACCCGCCTCATTGACATCCTCAATGTCTTTTTCCAGAGGGATGCTTCCTTGCTGCTGCATAAACTGCTACTAGGGACCAGTGGAGAGAGTGAGGGGGAGGGGGAAAGCTCCCCAGTGATGTCGCTGCCCACCCAGAGCCAGGACCTGCTCTGGGCCACCCAGCTCCATCACTATGTGGAGGGCTTTCTGCTGCATGGGCTCCTGCCAGCCCATGTCATTCGGTTCCTGCTTAAGCCTCATATCCAGGCTCAGCAGGACTTGCAGCTGCTGCTGGAGCTGCTGGAGAAGATGGGACTCTGTTACTGCCTCAATAAACCCAAGGGCAAGCCTTTGAATGGGTCCACAGCTTGGTACAAGTTCCCATGCTATGTGCAGAACGAGGTGCCCCATGCAGAGGCATGGATTAATGGGACCAACCTAGCGGGGCAGTCTTTTGTGGCTGAGCAGCTGCAGATTGAATATAGTTTTCCCTTTACCTTTCCACCTGGGTTGTTTGCACGCTACAGTGTCCAGATCAACAGCCATGTGGTGCACAGGTCAGATGGTAAATTTCAGATCTTTGCATATAGAGGAAAAGTTCCTGTGGTGGTGAGTTACAGACCTGCCAAGGGGGTCCCGCAGCCAGATACCCTGTCCATTGCCAGCCATGCTTCATTACCAAATATATGGACCGCGTGGCAAGCCATCACCCCCTTGGTAGAGGAACTGAATGTCCTACTTCAGGAATGGCCTGGACTGCACTACACCGTGCACATCCTCTGTTCTAAGTGCCTTAAGAGGGGGTCACCCAATCCACACGCTTTCCCAGGGGAATTGCTGAGCCAGCCCAGACCAGAAGGAGTGGCAGAAATCATTTGCCCCAAGAACGGCAGCGAGCGAGTGAATGTTGCCTTGGTTTACCCACCTACGCAGACTGTGATCAGCCCCTGTTCCAAGAAGAACGTTGGTGAAAAGCACAGAAACCAGTGACTTGTGGACTGTGGGATTTCCATGGAGAAAATAGAGCATCACAACTCACCTGGGAACCCTCTGCACCTCCAAACACATGCTGGGCACTGGAGTGAAGAAGAGCTCAGGATGCTTCCAGAGGACCACCGCAGAGGTGTGGAGGGGGCGGAGGAAGGACAGAGAGAGCATGGAGCTAAAGTTTCACAACCGGAACCTCAGAACTGTGATCCTCCAAGGAGAGCGCTACTTGAAGAAAAGAAAAAAAAAAAAAAGTCGAATGGCTTCCCAGGGATTTTGTTTTCCGTGCACATATAAGCCATAGTTACAGTACCGTGGCAGTATTTAGAGCACTCGGGTTTCAGTTCTGTTCAATGTGAAAGAGGAATCAACTGACATTCATTGCTGTTCCGTAACTAGTGTAAAATATGTATATGTTTATCTTTATTTTTATAATATGCAAATACATTTAAATTTATACAGTTTGAAGCTTCTATCGTTAGTTAACACTGGGTGCAATATTTTGCATGAGAACTGTGCCAAGATGGGGCTGATTTCTTATTTTAGTATAAGACTTTTTTTGTTGTTGTTCTTTTCTTTATTCTTTAATAGCCTTCTCAGATTTAAAAAAGAAAAGAAAAAAGATGTCTGTGTATTTGTTAGCCCACAGATCTAGTGTTGCTTCGTAGATTTCCAGTCATCCACAGGATCCTTCAACATGCATTTCAGGCAGTCTCCCTTCCCATCTTTATCTAAGGTCCCTGCCTGTAAGTCACTGGGCATGGTGGCAGAAGCATTCCTTTTCCTTACCCACATATCATTAGTGTCGAGGCAGAGACGGGCGCTCTTCTGGAACAAAGAGTTCATGGAAAAACCTCAGTTAGTGTAGCTTAAGATCATCGGGAGTCTGTTTTGAATCATGCAAGGGGCTCTGCTAATTATTACCTCTCCTTTCTAGAACAGGTCCAGAATTTAGCAGAGCACTTTGTAAGCCCTCCACATCTGGTCTGTGGGACCTTCGGGTAGTGAGCTTCCTACCTGAGGAGCATAATCCCACACTGGCTATTCATACAGAGCCTCTTGTAGGACAATCTACTGCCAAGAACTAGTAAACCGCTTGTTTTGAAATCTCCAGGAGGTAAAACTTAAAAAGCAAACCCTACCAATTGCTCTCTAGTCTCCTCCTAATTGGGGCCAAACAGCATATGCTGCAGTAGTAACACATTCTTTGAAGAATGTAAAGTACTCTGTTTACATCTGCCTCCTGCACGTGTTGATAGAAAATGTGCAAAACTGTTTCTCACCAGTGTCAGACAGAAGAGCGAGTCAGCTGGTGTTACTCTTTCACTTTGTTTAGAAAGCACTGACTCTTGGAATGCCACAGTGGTCTCCACATGTTCAAAAGAAAGAATGAACAAGTGGGCTGCATTTCACAACCTCACAAATCAATTTTTATAAAATATTTTGTGCCCCAGGAGTTAATTTCACTGACTCCAGAAGCCCTGGTTATGATTTCCTTATCATCTTAAAATCAAGAGTGGGATCAGATTGTCTTTACATTTTTTTAAATACTTGAATATATGACACTTCAAATTGGAGATTTCATTTTCCTTTTAGAACAGTCACAAGACTAATCTGGTTAATCCTTTTGTCACAGTTCTCCTGTGTGTGTGTGTGTGTGTGTGTGTGTAAACTGAATGGTAACATTTAATTGCTTTATGGACCATTGAATTGTTGGGCAATAAGTTTTCTTTAATTGGCATGAGACAGTACTTATACTGTCCAATCACCCGACTTGACCAGTCCTTTGAAAGAGACTCCCAAGCATATGACTTTGGGCCAACTCCCCTTAGGGCCATATAAATGGAAATAATGCCCCTTCGGGTGACATACTCTCAAAGTGTTTGCTATTTTCACAAACATAAATGCCCATGTTCTTAATATCTGCTCTTTTTTGACCAGTCATGTTTTGTGCTGTCATCTGAACCCTAGAGAAGCAGTGTAAGAGGAAACCTTGCTGCCACGTGTGTTTTGGCCAAAAGGTCCATATGATAAGAGGGTCATGTGACCACAAGAAGCTCCAGAAAAAGCAAAGCGTGAGAACTTGCTTCAGCCTGTGGGGGGAGGGTTGGAGATACAGAAAACACTCTGCTCTACAGGAGTTTTCCACAATGTCTATGTAGGAAATTCCGTTTTCTCTTTCAACACCCAGGAAGATTTCAGCAGCCCGCTGAGGCTGACAGGCAATTCACTAAGCACAAGAAGAATTTTTTTCCAACCACGGAGTCCCTTGCCTCTCAAAGAAATGCCCTCCAAGTTTGTTATGGTTTCTATTCCTGCAACTTGTGGTATCAGAGCCACTTCCTGGAATTGTAAAAGTGCTGCCAGAATAAATGTTTTTCCCCTTCTAAGAAAAGAAAAAAAAAAATGACAGTGCTCATATTTGACACTTGTGCATTGGACTCTCTTTTGAATGAATAAAGAGGAAAGGGTTTGATGTGATTCCTGATGGAGTGTGTGATGTTTTTCATGCCACAGTCTGTGAATTGTAATTGTGGTTTCTCAGTTCACTGTGGTATTTGGGCAGAAATTTAAAAAAAAAATACAAAAAAAAAAACTCAATAAAAATACAAAGAAATGGTTAAGCAAAAAAAAAAAAAAGAATAAATACCAAGAAACTCTCTTGATGGACTCAACATGGTGGTGGGCGGGGAGGCAGCGCTTCCATTGCCTCCTCAGCCACGTGGACAGAGAGACACATCAGAACGTTTGGATTCTGCCTGCTGAGAAACTCCCAGCAAAATTCCGCTGAAGTGAGACCTAGGCGGGGAGTTTGGGCTTATTGGAGGTGACAGCTTGCCCTGGTACGGGTGAACCTCGGCCATGCTGCACGCGGAGGTGCTGGCCGGCTGTCTGGCAACCGGCAGCAGACAGAGGCGTTTCAGCACACTCACCGGAGACCATGAGTGGCGTAGAGAAATGGAGAGTTGGACACTTTGAAGTGGTTGCTGACCAAGCCTCCATGAAACAGCGGACCGAGAACTGAGACTGGGACAGACCAGAGACAGGCCAGACCCACCCCTCCCATGGGACACTGCCGCAGTCTGGCTGGGCACAAATGCCGCAGTCTGGCTGGGCACACAATCACGAGCCATCACACAGCTTGTAGATTCAAACAGCAACTCTTTATTCCCGAACTCACACCAGCCGTCTACAATCACGTTCTGGGGAAATCCATGTTCTCTGCCCAAATCCACGTTCTCTGCCCAAATCCACCTCCACTGGGCTTCTATCTCCAAAATATACTGTCTGAATCCCGTGAGAACTGAAGGGGAACTCAGGCAGCAGGATACGCCCTATTCCCAGCAGGAATAATCTTAAACCTTAAACCTGGAACCTAAACAGGGAACGCCCTAATCCGCCTTGGTCCTTGAGCAAGGTCACGTACATTCAATGTCACTGCAACATGGGGTACGCTGGCAAGGAAATTGTCATACCTACTTGGCTAGTGGCTCCCAGCATCTCCCCCCTTCTGATTAATTAAACAACAAGCAATGTGGCTTAAGGACCGTGCCTGGTAGGTTGTCCAATTCAACATATGGTTCTTACCCGTCATCGGAAAACTGACCTTTAGGCGTCAGCCTCCTGTCTTAGGTTGATACCACTGCAATTGAATCATACCCGTCACTGACTACCGGTCCAGCATACAGCCATACTTGTGGATAGGTCTATGCACCAGTGGGGGGGTGAGGTTCTTTGCCTCACCTCTGTTGGCCCCCAAATTTGGCCTTGGTGCCAGTGGGGGAGTGAGGTTAATGTGGCTTATGGACCGTGCCTGGTAGGTTGTCCAATTCAACATATGGTTCTTACCCGTCATCAGAAAACTGACCTTTAGGTGTCAGCCTCCTGTCTTAGGTTGATACCACTGCAATTGGATCATACCCGTCACTGACTACCGGTCCAGCATAAGCCATTGGCCCCCAAATTTTAGACCATCACTAGCAGAAGGGAGGAGGATACAGAAATGCCACGACACCAAGCCAATTGACGGCTCCTTGGGAAAAATTGCATCACTGGTAACACCATCAGCAAAGATATGTCAGCACTACCACAATTAACATGGGGTGCGCTGGCAAGGAAATAAAAATTGCATCACTAGTGACACCATCAGCAAAGATATGCCAGCATTACCACAATTCACTGCACCAAACGATAGTTACATAGTCCAGGCAAGTTCTGCAAGCAGTTCAAAGCAGAGGAATCTATCAATATGTCCATTTCCTCCCAAAATCCATTTCCTCCCAAAGTAAGTTGACTCTTTGATTGAGCATTACTTGTTGAGTTCTTCACCGGCACTGGGATGGAGATAGGAATTCTGGCAATGATGCTAAAGAGACATTATCCTGAAAAGAATTATTAAATATAATGAAAAGGAAAGGTGAAAGTAAACAAACAGATCTGTTAACCTACTTTAAAAACAATCCTTAACAGCTTTTTACCTAATTTAAATTAGTAAACAAACAGATCTGTTAACCACCTTTAAAAACAATCCTTAACAGCTGTTTACATAATTTAAATTAAACCATTTAAATCACATGAATAAAAAAATAATAATATTTCGGATCCATTTTTTCATGAGCGCTCCTCATATAAGAAATATGGACATATGCACATACAGACATACAACACAAAACACAAGAGTGTACACAAACGTACAACACATAAGAAAATAGTAAAGGCCTTGTAGCTTTACCTGGGTGAAATCTCCATTGCAATGTTTAAAAACTCCACAGTCAAAAAATAAAACTGATCAGAAAAACATTAACCTAGGTTTGTATGAGCTCAAAAAATAAAAATAGAACCTTATGATGTGGAAAAATGCAATAATAAAATAGCTATTGAAAAAAGCATCCTGGTTAATCACTGTCGCAGATGTAAGAATGGCCAAGCTGGAGTTCTGGATATCAGCTGTTATGGATTTGAGTCAAATCATCTTCTTTTCGATCTGTAGAAACTATTTTAGTTAATCTCTCCGGAATCCAAATGGGCTGCTGTTCTCCCTGTGGAAAAACACAAACAGACCCCCGACTCCAGACAATCACTGGGTCAGGACCTTTCCATTGTCCTGTTAGAATATCTTTCCAAAGTACCTTAGGCTTATGTACATTTTTTGGATACATGTGTCTTTCCGCAGCACTAAGTCCTGATGAATCCAAATTTAAAAAGTTTAGAGTAAAAAGCATTATTTTAAGTTTATCTTTGGGGGATATATACCCCTTTCCAATTCCCTCTTTTTGCTTTAATAACTATGTTTTAATAGTTTGATGAGCTCTTTAAACTATGCCTTGTCCCTGTGGATTGTATGGGATTCCTGTTATATGAGTAATACCAAATGATGAGCAAAATTGTTTAAAAGAGGTAGAGGTATAGCCAGGACCATTATCAGTTTTTAACTGTTTAGGAACGCCCACAGTGGCAAAATTTTGTAAGCAATGAGCTATAACATCTTTAGTTTTTTCTCCGGCATGAAGGGAGCCCATCAAAAATCCAGAAGAAGTATCGACTGTAACGTGTAAATATTTTAATTTTCCAAATTCTGGCAAGTGTGTGACGTCCATCTGCCAAATATGGTTAGGTATCAGTCCTCTAGGATTGACTCCAAGATTAACTTGTGGTAAAAATGTCACACAATTTTGACATTGTTTTATTATATGTCTGGCTTGTTCCTTAGTTATTTTAAAACGCTTTTGTAAAGTATTAGCATTAACATGAAACCTTTTATGAAAATTTGTAGCTTCTTCAAATGTAGAGAAAATATGTATGTCATGTGTAGTTTTATCTGCTAAATCATTGCCTAAACTAAGGGCTCCAGGCAATCCTGTATGTGCCCTAATATGTCCTATAAAGAATGGATCTTTTCTGTCCCAGATTAGACTTTGTATAGTGGAAAACAAAGAGAAAACAGTAGAAGAAGGGGAAATCCTACCAGCATCTTCAAGAGATACTATAGCATTAACTACATACTATCAGAAAATAAATTAAATGCAGAATCTTTAAACATCACAAAAGCTTGTAAAACTGCATTAAGCTCTACCTTTTGAGCTGATTGTTTGGGTACTAAAAATGTAAAAGTTTGATCAGGGGTAACTACTGCTGCTGTACCATTATTTGACCCATCAGTGAATATACTTGGAGCATTCATGATAGGTGTTTTTCTTGTCATTTTAGGAAAAACTACAGGATGCTTAGACCAAAAAGACAACAAAGGATTAGATGGTAAATGATTATCAAATGAAACATTAGATTTACACATGATTATTGCCCAAGTATTTAACTCATTAGCTAACTCATCAATTTGATCCATAGTACATGGAGTAATAATTTTATTGGGAGAAATTCCAAACACTCCCTTCGCTGCTTTTATTCCTTTGAGTATTAATTGTCCTACAGCCTCAGGATACCTAGTAAGAATAGTGTTAGGAGAATAAGATAAATGTATCCACAATAAGGGACCTTCTTGCCAAAATACTCCTGTAGGAATATTTTTTGTTGGTAGTACAATAAATAATAAAGGCAAACTTATATCAACTCTATCCAAATGCATATTTTCCATATATGTTTCAATAATTTTTAATGCCTTTCTTGCTTTAGGAGTTAACATGCGGGGTGAATTTGGATCTGATGGACCTTTTAGAATATCAAATAAAGGTCCCAACTCTCCTGTTGGTATACCTAGATAAGGCCTTATCCAATTTATGTCTCCCAATAACTTTTGAAAGTCGTTAAGTGATTTGAGTTGATCTACTCGTATTTGAATTTTTGGTGGACGGACCATGGTTGAGGATAATAGAACTCCTAAATAATTAATTGGAAAATTTAATTGTACTTTATCTATTGCTATCTCTAGATTATAATTTTTTAATAAGTTTGTAAGTGTGTCATAACATTCCAGCAATATGTTTTTATCTTTATGTGCCAATAATACATCATCCATATAGTGAAATATTTGTAGTTCAGGATTTTGATTTCTAAGTGGCTGGATTGCTTTGTTAACATATATTTGACACATAGTTGGACTGTTAGCCATCCCTTGAGGGAGTACTTTCCATTCATATCTCTGATCAGGACCTTCATGATTTAATGCAGGGATAGTAAATGCAAAACGTGGACTATCCTCGGGATGAATTGGAATTGAAAAAAAACAATCTTTAATATCTATAGCTAAAACATGCCAGGTTTTTGGCAAAGCAGACAATTGAGGAATCCCTGATTGAGCAGGTCCCATAACAACCATCTCATTATTAATGGCTGTTAAATCTTGCAATAATCTCCATTTACCAGATTTCTTTTTGATGACAAAAATGGGAGTATTATGGGGAGATATGGAAGGTTGTATATGTCCTTCCGCTAATTGTTGTTTGACCAGATCATGGGCTACTTGTGTCTTTTCTTTTGTCAGGGGCCACTGAGGAACCCACACTGGTCTTTCTGATTTCCAAGTAATTTTGATTGTCTCAGTGGCCCTTTCTGAAAATCCAACCCATGTCTGTCTGTTCCTTGATCTATTTGTACTGGTGCTGCTATACCTTGCCCTTGTTTTCCTAATCTTTTTTCTTTCCTAAAGCCTTGTCTAGCCCTAGTAGTGGGCACATTAGGATTGATGTTATTTGTTAACGTCAAACCTAATTGATCTAGGACATCTCGTCCCCATAAATTTATAGGAAGATGATCCAATACATATGGCTGTATAGTTCCTTCACATCCTTCAGGATCCTTCCAATCTAATATCATAGAACTTCTATGGGGATTAGTCGCCACTCCTAGACCTCGAAGTGTTTGAGTGGCTTGTTGTAATGGCCAATGTTTTGGCCATTCTTGACGAGAGATGATGCTAAGGTCAGCTCCTGTGTCCAGTAGTCCATTAAATTCATGTCCTTGAATATTTAGTTTTAGCATTGGGCGAGAATCTAAATTTAAAGACAACATAGCCCAATCTACACCTGTGAAGCCTAATCCCCTGGAACCTCTTTCTACACTATGACTAGGAAATTTATTATGTAGGCTGGGTATTATTAACAACTGTGCTATTCTATCTCCAGGTGAAATTACTGATATACCTCTTGGAGAACTAGCTATAATTTTTATTTCACCTACATAATCGGGATCAATTACCCCAGGACTTAGCATAAGTCCTTTTAATGTAGATGAACTACGTCCCAGTAATAAGCCTACTGTTCCTTGGGGAAGAGGTCCTTTTACTCCTGTGGGAATGATTTGAACTCCCATCTCTGGAGTTAATACTGCTCTGGCAGAGGCACAGATGTCCAACCCTGCGCTCCCTCGGGTTTGTCTGATGAGGGATTTAATGGACAATGTGTCCTGGGCACTACCCTGATGGTGTTGCTGGGATCCTCCACTGCCCCGTATATTTGTGGTTGTGGGCCCCGGAGCATTGGGACCCCTGTCCGTTTTTTGGCAATGGAGCCTGATGCCTTTCTCCATGATATCGTGGATAAATACCTGGTCTTTGTCCGTTTTTTGATAAAGGAGTACCCTCAATGGTGGTTTGAGAACGGCATTCATTAGCCCAATGTCTCCCTCTACGGCATCGTGGGCAAATACCCGGTATTCTATTCCTTTGATACCTACTTTTGTTAAACCCTCCTCCTATGGGGCAATTCCTTTTAAAATGTCCTGTTTGTTCACAATCATAGCATGTTTTTGGCCTGGCATCTAAAGCCTGTTGTACTGCAGCTGCCAAGACTTGCCCTTGTTCATTAATATCTCTACATAATTTAATATATGTGTTTAAATCTTCATGTCTCCATGGTCTAATAACCTCTCTGCAGCAACGATTTGCTTGGTCATAAGCCAGTTGTTTTATTAATGGCATTGCTTGTTCTGTATCCCCAAAAATTTTGGCAGCCGTTTGAATTAGCCTATCTACAAAGTCAGCATAAGGTTCATTAGCTCTCTGTATTACCTTAGATAGCTGACCTTGTAAATCTCCATGTCCTTGTAAAGTCTTCCATGCCCTAACTGCGTCTGCAGCAATTTGTGCATATATAGCAGGATCATATTCAATTTGTTGCCGTTGACCCTCATAAGGTCCTTTTCCTAACAACATATCTAGATTTCTTTGAGGGTAACCGGCTGCTGCATTTCGCCTAGCTGTCTCCGCGCAAAATTCCTCATTGGCAACCTTCCATAACAAATATTGTCCTCCATTTAGTACAGATTTACACATGCTAGCCCAATCTGCTGGCGTCATGTCCAAGTTAGTAATGGACTCAACCATGCTTACCGTGAAGGGAGCTTGGGGGCCATAGGTTGTTACAGCCTCCTTTAACTGCTTCACTGTTTTAAAATCTAAAGCACGGTGAATTCGCTGCCCTCCTGCCTGTTCAAGTACAGGGCATGCTAATCTTTGAGGTCCTGTCTCAGGATCCCATTTATCAACTACGGGGTTTGAGGGCCACTCAGCTGTCTCCATCAGTGGGGCTGTTGGTTGAATTATGCCCTCTTGTGATAAAATGGAGTTAGTAACAGCCTCCTGTTGTGGCCTTTTTCCTAACAACCCCTTTTCCTTTAAATTTTCTTCCTCTGTCTGACTAGCTCGAGAGACCTTCTCTTTTGTTTGATCTAAAATGTCTTTCTCCATGGTCTGAACCTCTAACAATTTACTTAACATCTTTTCGGGTTGTTTTTTACTAATTTCTAATCTACTATAAAGATAAAGCAACCCAATAAGATAGCACAAAACAAAGCCGAAACTGAATGAAGCAAAAACGGAATAAAAAATCGTTGTATCAATTTTCTCTTCCTCAGGGCTGACAAACTTCAAACCTTTAGTCAACCATTTTTTCCAGTTTGCCTGAGAAATTTCTAGGGATAGGCAGCTTGAAACAAAAACAAGATAAATCAAAACAATAACACATTGTTTTTTGAGTTGGTCACCCATTCTTTCGCTCTTCCTCAGGGGCGAGCAATTTCACTTACCTCCAAGCTTCAGACATTCCCCGTACGAGCCGCCAAGTGCCGCAGTCTGGCTGGGCACAAATGCCGCAGTCTGGCTGGGCACACAATCACGAGCCATCACACAGCTTGTAGATTCAAACAGCAACTCTTTATTCCCGAACTCACACCAGCCATCTACAATCACGTTCTGGGGAAATCCACGTTCTCTGCCCAAATCCACGTTCTCTGCCCAAATCCACGTTCTCTGCCCAAATCCACCTCCACTGGGCTTCTATCTCCAAAATATACTGTCTGAATCCCGTGAGAACTGAAGGGGAACTCAGGCAGCAGGATACGCCCTATACCCAGCAGGAATAATCTTAAACCTTAAACCTGGAACCTAAACCGGGAACGCCCTAATCCGCCTTGGTCCTTGAGCAAGGTCACGTACATTCAATGTCACTGCAACATGGGGTACGCTGGCAAGGAAATTGTCATACCTACTTGGCTAATGGCTCCCAGCAGGACACCCCGGCAAGCAGTCTGGAGTCTGCCATAGCAGAGAGCTGACGTCACCAGAGTTCAGTGGACGGGATCCTTTCCCAGCGAAATCGGCTTCAACAGGTGTGTGACTCCCACCCCACCAGATACATACAGCTGGGAAATCTCAAAAATCTCTCCCCAGAGCTCCGTGGGCGTGACTATAGGGGCCAAGGGAAGCAGAGGGGACTCCTGACCTCCATCTCCCCCTACCACCAGCAGCGACAGCCAAGGCCTTTGCTGCCAGCTCCCAGGGCGTGGCCACTGAAGGGGTCCAGGCAAAATAAGCTGACAGTTCCCAGATCACCCGCTCCACAACCTTAGGGTCTGGGTGAATGGCAAACAGAGAGAGTACTCAGTGGATTGGAAGAACAGGGCACTCAGGGGGCTGCAAGTGTAACTAGATCTGTGGAGAACGCCTCCGTTGAGCGGGGCCTGGCTGGCTGGCAGGAGAAAGCGGGGAGGGGCCTGAGACAAGAAATGGCAAACGGCCCTGGGCTATCAGGATTGGAGTGCTGCCCAGTAGGGGAAGAGGAGCCACCTTACAGGGATTGTTTCCGGCATATAGAGGGCAGAAGCTCAGCTCGGCAGGCACAGCTCCACCTACTGGAAGAGAAGAAAATAGAACTCTAAGACTGCATTTATCATTTTTTTTTTCTTTTCCCTTTTCAATTTTTATTGTTCTTTCCATTCTCCTTCATTCTACCTATTTTTCTCTCCCTCTTTCTCTTTAAAGACTTCTTCCTTCTCCTTCCCCCTAAATTTCATCCCAAGCATTACGACTTTCATTGAGTGTAATTTTCTAAATGCAAATAGGTGAATGTTCCAAGGCTGTCTATAGTGCTCCTAAGTCGCTAGCTACTACCAAATACCCTGATCAATTCACCTGTTAATATCCCCCTTCAGTAGAGCAATCTTCCAAAGTAGCCAAGATATACTAACCTTCATACCATCATAGCACCCAACCTAAAGTCCTAAAACCAAATAACAGAACGCTATATGCCTACAGAATCCGTAAGCCTTTTATGAAACAAATGAATCTACTTTAAATTACAATAAAGCCCAACATCTCTAGACATAGTCTCCCACCACAAAGGAGAGAATATTACAAGTAGACTAGATCAAGTAGAAGTCAGAACATCAGATAATGAAGACAAAGTATATCAACTCGAAAAGAGTATAGACAATGCAGAAAGGCTGGTAAGAAACCATGAGCAAAATATCCAAGAGATTGGGATAGAGGAAGGTATAGAGGTCCAAACCAAAGGAATGAGCAATCTATTGAATGAAATAATTTTAGAAAACTTTCCAGACATGGAAGACAGAACAGATTGCCAAATCCTGGAAGCCTACATGACCTCAAACATGCAAAACCATAATAGACCAACTCCAAGACACATTATTATGAAGATATCCAACATACAGAACAAGGAGAGAATATTAAAAGCTACAAGAGAAAGGAGGCAGATTACATTCAGGGGTAAACAAATTAGGTTAACTGCTGATTTTTTCATCACAGACGTTGAAAGTGAGAAGATCCTGGAACAATGTATTTCAAACGCTGAAAAATAATGGATCCCAACCAAGAATATTGTATCCAGCAAAATCAAGCTTCAGGTTTGACAATGAAATTAAAATATTTCACGATAAACAAAAGTTAAAAGAATTCACAGCCAGAAAACCAGCACTGCAAAGCATTTTGAGCAAAACACTACAAGAAGAGGAAATGAAAAACAGCACCCAAAACCAACAGTGGTCAGTAACTCAGTAAAGGGGGGACAAATAATCAAAGAGGAAAAACAAGCCAAATTAAAATAAATAAATAAACAAACATGACTGGAAGTACAAACCATATATCAATAGTAACCCTAAACGTTAATGGCTTAAACTCACCAATTAAGTGACATAGGCTAGTAACTTGGATTAAAAAAACAGATCCAACAATATTTTGCCTTCAGGAGACTCATATGATAGGAGAAGACATACAAAGGCCGAAGGTGAAAGGTTGAGAAAAATCATACCACTCACATGGTCCTTGGAAGCAGGCAGGAGTGGCCATACTCATATTGAATAAAATCAACTTTAAACCTAAGTTAATCAAAAGGGATAAAGAAGGACACTACATACTGTTAAAAGGAACCATTCACCAACAAGACATAACAATTATCAATGTGTATGCAAAAAATAATGGTGCTGCAACATTCATAAAACAAATTCTCCTCAAGTTCAAGAACCAAATGGACCACAACACAATAATTATGGGTGACTTCAACACACTTCTTTCACCATTGGACAGATCCTCCAAACAAAAGTTGAATAAAGAAACTATACAACTCAATAACACAATCAATAACCTAGATTTAACCGACATGTATAGAATATATCAACCATCATCAAGTGAATATACGTTTTTCTCAGCAGCACATGGATCCTTCTCAAAGATAGACCATATATTATGCCATAGGGCAACCCTTAGTAAATATAAAGGTGTGAAGATAATACCATGCATCTTATCTGATCATAATGGAATGAAACTGGAAATCAATGATAAAAGAAGGAAGGAAAAATCCTGCATCACCTGGAAAATGAACAATATGTTACTGGATGATCAGTGGGTTACAGAAGACATAAAGGAGGTAATCAAAAAATTCTTAGAGATAAATAAAAATACAGACACAACATATCGGAATCTATGGGACACAATGACAGCGGTTTTAAGAGGGAAATTCATTGCCTGGAGTTCATTCCTCAAAAAAAGAAAAAAACCAACAAATAAATGAGCTCACACTTCATCTCAAAACCCTAGAAAAGGAAGAGAAAAACAACAGCAAATGTAGCAGAAGGCAAGAAATAATTAAAATCAGAGCGGAAATCAACAAAATTGAAACAAAAGAAACTATTGAAAAAATTGACAAAATGAAAAGTTGGTTCTTCAAAAAAATAAATAAGATCCACAGACCCTTAGCCATGCTAACGAAGAGAAGAAGAGAGAGAACTCAAATTACTAACATACAGGATGAAAAACGCAATATCACAACAGACACTACAGAAATACAGAAGATAATTAGAAATTATTTTGAAACACTATATTCCAATAAAATAGAAGATAGTGAAGACATCGATAAATTTCTTAAGTCATATGATTTGCCCAATTGAGTCAGGAGGATACACACAAGTTAAACAGACCAATAACAATGGAGGGAATAGAAGAAGCCATCAAAAGACTACCAACCAAGAAAAGCCAAGGACTGGATGGGTATACAGCGAAGTTTTACAAAATTTTTAAAGAAGAATTAATACCAGTACTTTTCAAGTTATTTCAGGAAATAGAAAAAGAGGGAGCTCTTCCAAATTCATTCTATGAGGCCAACATCACCCTAATCCCAAAACCAGACAAAGACACTTCAAAGAAAGAAAACTACAGACCAATATCTCTAATAAACCTAGATGCAAAAATCCTCAATAAAATTCTGGCAAGTCAGATACAAAAGCATATCAAAAAAATTGTGCACCAAGATCAAGTAGGATTCATCCCTGGGATGCAAGGCTGGTTCAATATACAAAAATCAATAAATGTTATCCACCACATAAATAGACTTAAAGATAAGAATCATATGATCATCTTGATATATGCAGAAAAAAGCATTCGACAAAGTACAGCATCCCTTTATGTTCAAAACACTAGAAAAACTAGGGATAACAGGAACTTACCTCAACATTGTAAAAGCTATCTATGCTAAGCCTCAGGCTAGATCATCCTAAATGGAGAAAAATTGAAGGCATTCCCTATAAAATCTGGAACAAGACAGGGATGCCCTCTCTCACCACTTCTATTCAATATTGTTCTCGAAATACTGGCCAGAGCAATGAGACAGACGAAAGAAATTAAAGGCATCAAGATAGGAAAAGAAGAACTTAAATTATCACTATTTGCAGTGACATGATCCTATACCTAGCAGACCCAAAAGGGTCTACAAAGAAACTACTAGAGCTAATAAATGAATTCAGCAAAGTGGCAGGATATATAATCAACACGCATAAATCAAAGGCATTCCTGTATATCAGTGACAAATCTTCTGAAATGGAAATGAGGACAACCACCCCATTCACAATATCCTCGAAAAAAAAAATACTTGGGAATCAACCTAACAAAATAGGTGAAAGATTTATACAATGAAAACTACAGAACCCTAAAGAGAGAAATAGAAGAAGATCTTAGAAGATGGAAAAATATACCCTGTTCATGGATAGGCAGAACTAACATCATCAAAATAGCGATATTACCAAAAGTTCTCTATAGGTTTAATGCAATGCCAATCAAAATCCCAATGGCATTTCTTATAGAAATAGATAAAGCAATCATGAAATTCATATGGAAAAATTAAAAACCCAGAATAGCAAAAGCAACTCTAAGCAGGAAGTGTGAATCAGGCGGCATAGCGATACCAGATTTCAAACTATACTATAGAGCAATAGTAATAAAAACAGCATGGTACTGGTACCAAAACAGGCAGGTGGACCAATGGTACAGAATAGAGGACACAGAGACTAATCCACAAAGTTACAACTATCTTATATTTGACAAAGGGGCTAAAAGCATGCAATGGAGAAAGGATAGCATCTTCAACAAATGGTGCTGGGAAAACTGGAAATCCCTATGCAACAAAATGAATCTGAATCCCTTTCTCTCGCCATGCACAAAAGTTAACTCAAAATGGATCAAGGAGCTTGATATCAAAACAGAGACTCTGCGTCTGATAGAAGAAAAAGTTAGCTCCAATCTACATATTGTGGGGTCGGGCTCCAAATTCCTTAATAGGACACCCATAGCACAAGAGTTAATAACAAGAATCAACAAATGGGACTTACTCAAATAAAAAGTTTTTTCTCAGCAAGAGAAACAATAAGAGAGGTAAATAGGGAGCCTACATCATGGGAACAAATCTTTACTCCTCACACTTCAGATAGAGCCCTAATATCCAGAGTATACAAAGCACTCAAAAAATTAAACAATAAGAAAACAAATAACCCAATCAACAAATGGGCCAAGGACCTGAACAGACACTTCTCAGAGGAGGACATACAATCAATCAACAAGTACATGAAAAAATGCTCACCATCTCTAGCAGTCAGAGAAATGAAAATCAAAACTACCCTAAGATACCATCTCACTCCAGTAAGATTGGCAGCCATTATGAAGTCAAACAACAACAAGTGCTGGCGAGGATGTGGGGAAAAGGGTACACTTGTACATTGCTGGTGGGACTGCAAATTGGTGCGGCTAATTTGGAAAGCAGTATGGAGATTCCTTGGAAAGCTGGGAATGGAACCACCATTCAACGCATCTATTCCCCTTCTCGGACTATTCCCTAAAGACCTTAAAAGAGCGGACTATAGGGATACTGCTACATTGATGTTCATAGCAGCACAATTCACAATAGCTAGACTGTGGAACCAACCTAGATGCCCTTCAATAGATGAATGGATAAAAAAAGGTGGCATTTATACACAATGGAGTATTACTCTGCACTAAAAAATGACAAAATCATGGCATTTGCAGGGAAATGGATGGCATTAGAGCAGATTATGCTAAGTGAAGCTAGCCAATCCCTAAAAAACAAATGCCAAATGTCTTCTTTGATATAAGGAGAGCAACTAAGAACAGAGCAGGGAGGAAGCGCATGGGAAGAAGATTAACATTAAACAGGGACGAGAGGTGGGAGGGAAAGGGAGAGAGAAGGGAAATTGCATGGAAATGGAAGGAGACCCTCATTGTTATACAAAATTACATATAAGAGGAAGTGAGGGGAAAGGGGAAAAAAACAAGGGAGAGAAATGAATTACAGTAGATGGGGTAGAGAGAGAAGATGGGAGGGTAGGGTAGGGTAGGGGGGATAGTAGAGGATAGGAAAGGCAGCAGAATACCACAGACACTAGTATGTCAGTATGTAAAAACATGGATGTGTAACCGATGTGATTCTGCAATCTGTATACGGGGTAAAAAATGGGAGTTCATAACCCACTTCAATCAAATGTATGAAATATGATATGTCAAGAGCTTTGTAATGTTTTGAACAACTAATAATAAAAAAACAAAAACAAAACTATCTTCACTGAAAAATAGAGATGGGCCAGGCTTGGTGGCACATGCCTATAATCCCAGCAGCTCAAGAGGCTGAGGTTAGGAGGATCTAGAGTTCAAAGCCAGCTTCAGCAACTTAGTGAAGTCCTAAGCAATTTATTATCTCCCTGTCTCTAATTTCTTTTTAAAAAAAGGGCTGGGAATGTGGTTCAGTAATTAAGTGCCCCTGGGTTCAATTCCCAGGGCTGTAAAGAATAAATAATTAAGGGGACCCTGAGACAAGATGCAGAGGCAGGAAAGTGGCAGAGTGGCTCAGGGGTCAAGCTGCCAAGCTTTATTTATATCAATAGGTTACATTAGGTCAGTAGTACCCTAACAACATTATTGCTTAGTATATCAGTAAGGTTGCTTATTCTGCAGTTACATTCCACAGTTGCAATATGCAATGTTAGGAGATTTGTGCAGTTCTCAAGAAAGTCCATTGTCTAAAGTTACTATTATGTGGGCAGATCCAGGGGCACCAGAGGTTGGTAAAACATTGTAGTTATCAAGCAAGCAATTTCCTTTATTCCCAGGAGTTATGTGTCTAAGATCAAGGTTGAAACCCTCCTGAAGAACATTGCTACAGTGGCCAGGCATCCCTCGTCTAATTTATATGGGAGTTTCCCAGGAGCCAGGCCATTCGGGACCTTTGCACAGAAACTTCCTAGCCACCAAGCATGCCACAATCATGAAGTTTAGTAGAGACCCCAATCCCAAACACAGAATACCTACACAGTACCGAGAGGGATGGGGCAGGGGAGAGATGGATTCAGATGAGAAGTTTGTGAAATTTAGTATTATTTAAACATTTGATTTTTGGGGAGATGAAATAGGTTTGGCAGAGACATTGGTTGAATAATACTAACTGGGACACTGGACTTAGCAGACAGAACAAGAATACTGATTTTTTTATTTTTTATTTTTTGTCTTCCCAGAAAGGAAGAAAGCTTCAAAAGAAATCAAGAACAAGAGAAGCACAAGACAGAAAACTTCTCTTAGGTGAAAGGAAATTGGAGTTGTTCATTAGGAAATTAAGCTTTGAATGTGGCTAAATAGTATAAAAACTTGTGGAACACCGAGAACGTGTCACTGTTGAGTAGCAACTGACTCTCATGAGCCAGGTGCTTTGCTGTGATCCATGGACATACTGCAAACAAGAGATGAAATTCTTGCATTCATAGAGCTCATAAGTCCTTGGAGAAAGTAAGTAAATAGATGAACAAATAAAACATAAGGGTCTGATTTTTTCCAACAATGTGTTTTGATAAAGAAGACAAGGCTGGTTATCATAACTGAGGATGGATGTGGGAAGCAGAGGGTGACTATGTGCTGCAGGGGGAACCAGAAGCCAAGTGCTGAGCAGGGATCTGCTCTGCAAACCCCAAGGGTGGGGGTGGGGCTGGACATCAGCAGAGGAAGCCCTTGGGCTGAACTTGCTCCTCTGCTGCAGCGCCCACCACCACACCCCCAGACTGACCCAGCACAGAGTTGCATGAAGAATTCCCTTTCTCCCTGGTTTGTTTCCAGTGTTCTGGAGTTTCACGTGACAACTTACCTTCACCTGACTCAGAATACCATGCTACGGGAACCTTTGGCATTTGGACAAGAGCTTTCAGGTTATCCACTGGATTTTGATTTTTGGAATGATACCCATAGGTTCTGGTTCTTCATACATAAGGAAACAATAAGTTCAGGTCAATGATATTATGTGGTTACTATTATTTTGTATTTGGGGTCATCTGGGAATTCTTCCTCACTAAAATAAAATGTTTATGATTCTTATTTAAATTTCTTTGTTTTTATTTCTCTAAATAATGCACCTGGCCCATTTTCAAGTAGAATACCAGGGCAGGAAGCCAGTTTGTAAAGGTCACAACTTAGCTTGTAGAGCTGGGAAATTGAACTTCAGCATCTTTCTCACTTAATACTGGACAGAAAAAACAACCATAGAGACACAGAAAGACAGAAAATTTGAACATAATATAAATGTTTTGTTATTCTAATATTGAATCCAGGAATGGACACACAAAAACAGAAATAAAATTATAGAAATGCAAAATTGCAGAGATGCAAAAATCCTCAACAAAATACTAGCAAAGCATATTTAAAATATTGTACACTAAGATCAAATGGGATCCAAACCAGGGCGTATTATTTACTATTATGTTCAACACATATTTGCAAGGAATGTGATATATCACATTAAAATAAAGGATAAAAGCTATATAATTATCTCAAAGGCATAAAAAATCACTTGACAAGCTCAACATCGCTTCATGATTTAAAAAAAAAAAAAAGCTCACAAATTAGGAGTAGAAAGTACATATTTCTACACAATAATGGCCATATGTGAAAAACCTTCAATTAACATCATACCAAATAGGGAAATTTGAAGGCTTTACTCTAAGATATAGAAGAAGACCAGGATGACTTTCCCTTAATACACTACTGTAAGATCTATCCAGAGCAATTAGATAGTAGAAAGAAATAAGAAGCATCCAAATTGGAGAGAAGGAGATAGGTTATCCCTGAACACAGATGACATCATTTTATACAGGGAAAAAAAAAAACTCCACCAAAAATTGTTAGAAATAATGAACCAATTCATGAAGTAATAGGATTCAAAATCAACATATAAAACCAGTCTCATCTCTACAGAGTAATAGCAAACTATCTGAAAAATAAATAAAGAAGTCAATGTATGGTTAATGTAATGGCTTCAGTAAGCTAATAACTTTAGTAAGTTAATGGATACCAAAAAGAAAATATACCTAGAAATAAATTTAATCAAGGAGATTAAAAATCTCTAGATTGAAAAGTATAAAATATCAATAAAGGAAATTGCAAAAATAAATGAACATTATTCCATGTTCATAGATCGAAATAATGAATGTTGTTAAAATATCCTTACTGCTCAATGCAATCCCCATCAAAATACTCAATATCTTTCACAGAAATAGAAAAAATATCCTAAAATTAGTATGGAACCACAGAGGATCCTGAATACCAAACATAATCCTGAGAAAAAGGAGCAAAATTGGAGGCATCCACATTACCTGACTTCAAAAGATACTGCAAATCAATAGAGATAAATCCATGAGCTTACAACCAAATTATTTTTTTAGCAATGTCACCAATAATACACATTGGGCAAAGGAATGTGTCTTCAGTAAAGGGTGCTGGGAAATTAGAAATGCGCATGTACAAAATAATGAAACTAGACCCCTATCTCTCACAGTACTCAAAATGATTGAAGATATAAATTTTTAAATGAGTGAAGATATAAATCAAGATCTGAATCTATGAAAGGTTTAAAAAACAGGAAAAAAAATGCTTCATGACATTATTTTATGCAATATTTTTTTTGGGTAGAACCTCAAAAGCATAAACAACAAAAGCAAAAACAGACAAATGAGATTGTTTATAAAAATTGGCACAAATGAATTTTAGAACTATTTCCCACACAGCCTTTATCTAGATTCATCTATGTTAACACAGAACCCCCTTTTACTTCATCGCTTCCCTTATCTCTCTCCACCTTATAAGTAGAGCACATCATGACCACTTCCTCTAAATATCCACTATGTGTTTCCTAATAATATGAAACAGAAAGTCATTGTCCACTTAGAAATATAACATGGATCCAGGGGAGCTGCATAAGGACTTTGAATGCACAAGGAGTGGACAGAGGAAGTTGATCCCTGAAAGGATGCTTATGAATGAGACACCATGACGTAGGAGTCCAGAGAGTGTCGAGATGAGGAAATCTTGATCATCTGATGTGGAGAGAAGGAGAAGAAACCATGGTACCAAAATTCCCTATTTTACTGTTTCCCGAAAAAAAGGTTCCACACTCAACATTTTTCTCAGAGCCCCAGTAACATCTTTGTTCCTAAAACTGTAGATTAAGGGGTTCAGCACAGGTGTGAGTATGGTGTAAAAGACGGACACCACCATGTCCTTCTGCGGGGTGTGGTAGGAGCTGGGAAGCATATAGTTGTAGACAGCAGCACCATAGAAGAGCATGACCACCATCATGTGTGAGGAGCAGGTGGCCAGGGCCTTTCTCCTGCCCTCTGCAGAGTTCATCCTGTGGATGGTGAGGAGGATGCAGGAATAAGATACTGAAATGACTGTCACAGGGATGAGGAGCATAAGAACACAGCACAGGTACATGAGTGTCTCATAGAGCGAGGTGTCTGAGCAGGAGAGCTTCATCACGGCAGGGACTTCACAGAAGAAGTGATGGATCTTCCGGGATTTGCAGAATGGGAAGGTCATGGTGATAGAAGTCAGCATGAAGCCATCCACTGATCCTAGGAACCAGCAGCCAGATACCAGGAGGAGACACACCCTGTGATTCATGAGCATAGGGTAACGAAGCGGATGGCAGATGGCCATGTAGCGGTCATAGGCCATAGCTGCCAGAAGGAAATGTTCTGAGCCTCCTAGTGTCACATAGAGGAACATCTGTATCCCACATTCAGGGACTGAGATGGTACTCACATCCAGCATCTGGTCCAGGAGCACCTTGGGCACAGTGATGGAGATGTACATCATGTCCACGAGGGACAGCTGGCTGATGAAGAAGTACATGGGAGTGTGGAGCTGGACATTGGAGTGTATCAGGAGGATTAGGAGAGCATTTCCGGACAAGGCCATCAAGAAAACCACAAAGATGGCCACACAAAGCAGAGATGGATGTTGGGATTGACTGAAGAGTCCCACCAGAATGAAATCTGTCCACCCTGTGTGATTGTTCATCCAGGTGGTGATGTCCATGAGGTTCCACCTGGACCACCAAAAAAGCTTGGGTAATGTCGTGGAGAAGGCTGAAATGAATGCCTAGTGAGCAGGCACACGTGTGTGCACCAGCCTGATTGTGCCAACCAGAGGATGTTCCAGGGGCTGCAGATCCCAGGAGGTGAAATGACCTATGATTCAACAAATTGTAACACAACAAGTATTAAAGGGATTGGTAAATCATGAGATTGCCACAGTTCAGGGTCAATGACTTCTTAATGGTAGTAATCGTTATCAACAAGTATTAGAAATTTGTGCCCCATATGACACAAATAGTGTAAGACAGAAAGTGAGGTCATTATTCCAAGGGTTCTTGTTATTGAAGGGCAAAGTATGTCCAAACCACCCAGTTTAAGGATCCAACTACTACATTAAAAACTGTTAGAGGCATATTTCATATAAGAAATATTTAGAAAGTAATGGAAACATGATTTGGGGGAAATCTATTTCAAACATTTGAGGCTCCTCTTCTCACAGGATTGGGCCACACTTCAGGGTCCCATGGCTGTATGCAGTAAGCCTTACTTCCCTTGGGCAGGACCCTGGTGTTCTTAGACCTCCAAAGGGCGTGTGGCGAGGGGCCCAGACTCTAGCTGGATCCAACATGGGTCCAGCTTCCCTAGACCCTCTGATCCTCTGTCCACTCTGCCAAAAAGGAGCACAAGAATAATATTTGGCTTTGCGTTTGGTGAAGATTAAAGCAGTGAAAATTCTTAGAATACTACCACTTGAAAAAGAACAAAGGCACAATCATGTTAAAATATTAATGTGTATACTAATCGTTCTGATGAAGCTATCCTGAAGGTGGCTGTTAACATTATGGTATTGTGAGATACACTAATTCAGTTTCCCGATTTTAGTCCCTACTTGTACCTTTAAGAATTTAGTATTTA